>NW_028324308.1:5620000-5920000 GCF_058129835.1 Hydra viridissima | reverse complement strand
CACGTTCCAGGGATGAACTTTGCAGGGCCTGGCACCAATTTAGATAAAAGACTCACTTCCACGGACATGTATCAAGAGTGGAGCAAACCGGTGGATAGAGTGGACAATGCAGCATACCACCACGATTTAGCTTACAAGTATTTTAACGACAAGCAAAACAGAAATTTAGCAGATCGAATGATGCTTGAAGAAATGGAGTCTATACAAAATCCTACTCAAAAAGAAATAAGCGAGCGAAAAATCATCGAACCCATCATCAAAGCCAAAGCTAAATTCGGATTAGGTGTTAAGAAAAAATAATACAGTGAAAAAAAAAATTTGATTTTGAGTTAAATAAAAATCTTGTATATAGAAAAGAAATGAATTTTATTACAATTGAAAATTTTGATGAGAGTAAATTATCAGTTGGAGAAATTTACGCAGCGACCAAACCAGTGGTCTATCAAAAAGTGCCAGTAAAATATTCTTATCCAACTGGAGATGGTCCTCTTGTAATACGAACGCCTATATTATTTTCGTATGGTGTATGCGAGAATAAAGAACCAGCGACACAAAAATTGACTGGTTATTCCATGCCATTCGTTTGCTTTGATGCTAAAAAGGGAAAGACAGAAGAAGAAGAAAAGTTTATTAGCACAATGGAAAAAATTACTTTGTTTATTAGAGGCGAAGTGGATAAATTGTCAGCCAAACTTAAAAAGGGAGGAAGAAAAAAGCAAATTAATTCAAACGAATTGAGTATTTTAAAATATAAAGCTGAGCATCCTGAAGCAGCACCAGTTTTTTATGCAAAGACGTTTACTAAAAATTCTAAGAATTTTCATGGATCTGAAGGATCTAAAAATGAGAAAGACGAATTACTCATAACAACTACATTTTATAGAAAGAAAACAAATCTTGATATAAAAAATGGAATTAAAGGGGAACGTAGTAATAAAAATTTGGTTAGATCTTCTGGACATGATTTTATCAATCAAAGATGTTACGCTATTGGAGGACTTCGAATTGAGGGGGTGTATATTGGTCCTTCGATTGTGTCTATTCAAGTTAAACTCTCCGAAGCCGTCATCGTAAAAAATGCATCTTTACCTCATAGTCTCATGATGAGTGAAGATTTGAGTTTAGAGATGAAAGAAGATGAAATAGAACAGGATGAAATGTAAATCACTTGTGAAATTTTTAAAATTTTTCCGAATTTTAAAAAATGATCAACGTTGAAGGAATTGTACTACCGAACAAACCTCTGACCAACTTTCAATTAATAGATGCTGTGAAAAAGCTCAAAATTAAAAACTTTAGAGGCGTTTTTGTGAGGGATGAATTGCTGG
Source organism: Hydra viridissima (assembly GCF_058129835.1). Lineage (NCBI taxonomy): Eukaryota > Metazoa > Cnidaria > Hydrozoa > Anthoathecata > Hydridae > Hydra > Hydra viridissima. Next base: position 5,918,672 of record NW_028324308.1, on the reverse strand, counting down.
AAAAGCCAAGAAAAAAAGAATGTGGAATTGTCAACACAGGAGATTCAAGCACAGATGGATTTCATTGGGTCTGTTGGTATAAAGACGGAGACAAAAAGTATAGTTTTGATTCTTACGCTCAGCCTCCTCTTGTCGAGCTTGTTGACTACTTGAAAAGTCCGGTTTATTATAACAGTGAAAGGGTTCAGTTTGGTGATACGTCTTATTGCGGTCACTTGTGCCTTTACGTCTTGAAAAAATTACAGGAAGGGGAAGACTTTCAAGAAGTTATCAATACCTTGTGGTGAAATTTTTAAAGAATAAAGTTTTTTAAAAATAACAAACCATGGAGAATATTCAAAAGCATGTTGATGTTAGGATTATCACTCATCAAGATTATAAAGACTGCTTATTCAGTGGAAATGAAAAGCTTGCAGCTATGAACGTTATTCGATCACATCAACATAACATTTACACCGAAGAAATCAACAAAGTCGCACTCAGCGCTAACGATGACAAAAGACACATCTTGCAAGACGGAATACACACCTTAGCCATTGGACACTACAAACTAAGACCGTGCTTTACATTTATGGATTATGATCAACTCTTCGGACATGATTAAATATAAACTCAGAACACGATGTCATCCTGAAAACCTTAACTATAGCAAAAATCACAATGCGGAATTATAAAAAAATGTCAATGTGGTATTAAGAAAATGTCAATGCGCCAGAATCGGCAATGTCTAGTAGTTACATGTGCCGTTTTCATTTTATAGACCAAAATATTGATTTGCTATTTAAAGCGTGGTTTAATTTATGCATAGCGTGAAACATTTTAGCATTTCCTAAGGTATTAACTACTGCCAAAATGCATAAAAATGCTAAAAAACAATTCAAAAGCTTTTCTAAGGATACCTACATAGAAAATAAAAAATATTTATTTCTCTTAAAACAGAAAAACTGTGAGAAAACCAAATATTTGCTATATTGACGAAGATAATTAACTTAAAAAATTTAGATCACTAAATTAACTGACCGCTAAAAAGTTCAAAGGGCCAGTCTGAGGAAAATCAGTTTTTACAGATTAGGGTTGTTTTGAAACAAAATTTGTAAAGCTTTTTTAAAAATAACTGCAGAGGCACAAAAAGAGAAAATCTCTATCAAAAGTTTTCTAAAATTGTAATAATTTTTGAAGAGAGAAGGGCAGAATAGTCATTTGAAGAGCAGTAAAAATCATTTGTAGGACTGTCTCATCAAATAAGATCTCTCCTAAATTGTCATTAAGTGTGACAAGTATTATTGATTTAAGTAGTTGTAGGTATGTTAAAAACTGTAATTGTTAACAAGTACTAAATCACTAATTTAGATAATTATAAGTATGTTAATAATTGTAAGAATGTTACGTGGGTTGTTATCCAATATAAATTTTGATTAAATTTTGTAAAAGGCAGAGTTTGATTTAGTAAAGTTAGATTTAGTGAATTAACACAATCCCAAATCAAGCAAAGATTCATGATGAAAATCGACAGTTTTTGTGCTTACTCTGTCTGACAAAATGTCTTACTGTTTACTTTCAACAGCTTACTGTTTTCCAACCAGATCGAATATGCCAACTGTACCAGAACAAGATCAGTATCAGTGATTCTCGGGTACCACAAGGACTCTGTAAATAGTGCAGAACTACTTTGCGCAGGGAATAAGAGGGGAAAGAAGTTGCACTCCCCCCTTTATTTGATTTCAAATTAATACAAGTGAGACTTAAAACAAGAGGCACAATGTGTTATTGCCTAATCTTCCAAATTGGTTGTTCAAAGCTGCATGAAAAACAGCCTCTTGAAGAGCAAACCACCATTGAGAAAGAACCAAGTGTGCGCTGCAGCACATGCCTTAGTCCATTGGGAAAAGGTTTACCACACCAATGTTCTCCAATAAAGTACAGGGAAAACCTTCAATCTTTAGCAGCAAATGATGCCAAAACAGCCAAACAAATTCCATCTCTAGTTATTTCCAGTAAAGAATTATTCCCAGAAGATATATCTTCTGGGAATAATTTTAGCAAGCCGAATAGTATACTATTCGGCTTGCTAAAGCATCCAGCAGGCCTCCACTTACAACAACCCCCGGTAAATATTTATACTTAAATAACTTTTACATACATATATTGAAACAGAGTCTTGACTATTAAGAAATGAGACTAGACAGATTTCAAAAAATATATTTTTGACAAGTTTCTAATCTCTTTAAAAACGAATAATTTAAAAATTTTACCATACTTTCTAAACAAAGTTTATTTTAAACATAAAGAATGCATATTTTTGTTTCAGGTCAAAGTAGTGCTCTGTCACCATCAAGCGCTCCAAAATTGACCACTCCAGCTCTTTTGAATATACATTAAAATATAGGTCTGTCAAACAACAGGTTAAAGGAACTGGTCAAAACTATAAACCAAACATCAATGAGCAAGATGGTGGAGCCAAGTTTTTACATGAATTTCTAAGAGTAGTTCAACACTTAAGTGATTTCTTCGCCTGCAATGACTTAAAAATTACCGACGGAAAAGGAGATTCTGGTACAGTTCGGGCTGTTGCTCAATGCAATAACTTGTCAAGTCTTGTGAATCATGTTATTCAATCTCGCAAAATATCTGGTGGTGTTTTGTTAAGCTTTGAATTGATGGTGGCGAAGGTTTTCTCAATTTTTTTCTAAGCATTGTCGATACTGCGTTATAGGATGAAACCTGCTCACCGCCACAAAAACAGCCTCTCACTAAAAGAACTGGTTAAGACACTGGAGTCAAGAAAAAGTTTTTTGTTGCGGTCTCATTTGCCAGAAACTCACTCCAAAATTGAACAAATCTAGTCACTAGTTAATGCAAAATGTCTTGCCGAATCTGGAAACTTGCGAACACTGGGCTCCACATTCAACTGAGCTCATATCATGGGGGCCAGTTCGACGGAAATGAATACAGAAAGCTTCTTAAAAATGTGGATGTGCTGCAGCAACTTACTGATATAAAATTGGTTCCCAATATCTTTCATATAACTAAAGCATTCAAAAGTTTCAATTTAGTTGCCAAGGCTTGCTTTGGATTCATCCTACAGCCGGACTTCGCTGAAAGAATTGAAAATTTTTAAAAGGTGTTACTTTATAATAACTGGTGCAAGCGTGACACCTAAAAATCACATCGTCTTCTACCACATTAAGGATTTCATTAGTCACAAAGAATGCCCCTGGGGTCCTATTGTGAACAAACTGTCGAAACTTTTCATCAAGATTTTTTTCAACATTTTATCATGGTATAAGGGAAACAATAGTTATCCAGAGTACAAAAAAAGATTGTTGTACTGCATTACTGATCTAAACAGTAAACATCTTTAAAGAACTGCCAGAATAATTTGAGTTATTAGAGATAAGGAGCAGAAAATCAAAGCTTACGGTTTTTAATGAACATTTTAACCAACTTGATCCTTAAATGCTGTTAATTTAAAAATTATGAATTACGATATTACATTTAAAATAGTATGTACAGCATTTGTACTAAAAGAGTATATTGAGTTATTTGTTAATAAACTTTTTGTGGGAAAATCAAAAAACATGTCTTAAATTATAATTAGATGCTATTTAATGGAATAAAATATAAAAGAAAAGGGTTTTAACAGTTATTTTATCACTTAATTTTAAAAGCAAATCTTTTAAAAAAGGTTTCAAGAGTCAATAAAAATATGTTAATAGAGATGCTTTTTTTTTTCTTTGTTTTACCAACTGGTAGTCTTTTAACCAGGTTTTAACCCTTTTTTTTAGAGTTTATTTGCCCGTTGACAGCAATTAATATCTTAGGTAATGCTGAAATTTTTTTAAAATAGCAAACCAATATTTTTGTCTATAAGATAAAAAAGATACATGTAGCAACTAAACAGTTATAACAAAAATTATCGTGATCCATGATAACCGTAAATAGGACATCATTCAAAAGAATTCAGGTAACTTAACTTAAACCAATTGATTTTGCATAACGTGCAAGTTGACTGTAAAATTATAAAAAAATTTTTTTTCAAAGTTTAATATTTTAATATTCAAAGTTTTTGAAATTTGTTTGATTGTTTCCTTGGTGCTTTGCCCGAGTGAAAGTTTTTATCTAGAATTTTTACCCACAAAAATTATTACAACCAACTGATGTTGGTTGTTATTTACTTACGTCATATAATTCTGATGTATAAAACTTATGTATTTATATGATTAGTATAACAATGAAGTATAGGATACTACATAGTTATACTAATTACATAAATACATAGTAACATAAAACTTAATAAAGTTGATTGAATAAAATTGAATAAAATATCAAAATAAAATATTATAACTATGTAATTCATTTTTGTAGTATCCTAGCAACAGAAATAATCCGAAAATCACAATTTCATTTAAACCGTCTATCTCCTTCAGGTTCTAAAATATAAAAGCCGTAAAATCAAAATTACTTGAAATTAACATTCTATTGTTAAAGCATAAAAATAACGAACCTGAGAGATATAAAATGAAAAAGTACCTCTCTCCCTTCTTAGTTATTCAACTAATCATTTTTTTTATGATCTGTTATGTAGTAAGTGCGTTTTCAGTGTCTGTTTAGTGGTAACAATCCACTAACCCCAGACACTTACCCACATTATACAACTGTAACAATTTGTTTAGGTTATTAAAATGCTCTCACAGTTAGTTGTTTGCAGGAAAGCCAAACTAAAATTTTTTTATTTGAAATTAATGCGTATGGTTGAACTATCTACAGTTGTACCTCCTTTCTTGAAAGCAAAGAAAGTTCAAGAGCATGTTGCACTTACTGATGCAAATGGTACCTACTCATATAAAAACCTCTTTGAAAATAGTAAGCTATTTGCAAGAAAGATTTTAAATACTTATGGGCAAAAGCATATCTTAAATGGTGACAGAATAGCTTTTTTATGTCCAAATGATATCTCTTACACAGTTGTGCAATGGGCATGTTGGATGGCAGGTGCTATGGTTGTACCTCTATGTTATGACTACCCATTAAATAAGATAGAATTCTTAGTTAAAGATGCACAATGTTCACTTATTATATCTAGTCAGGAATGCAAGGACAAGGGTTCTTTGATTGCAAGTAGCTCACAAATTCTGCACTTTCCAATAGATAAAATTGATATAAACAACCCAAACATTAAATCTAAAGAGGATTGTGATCTTGAAAGTAAATGGGAAGAAATAGATTGGAGTGCTAAACGTGCTATGCTAGTGTACACAAGTGGTACAACTGGTCCACCAAAAGGTGTTGTATGGACTTTTAAAATGCTGCAAGCACAAAATGAAATGATGATATCAACTTGGGGTATTAGCAAATCAGATTGTGTATTGCACACCCTTCCACTTCATCATGTGCATGGCATAGTAAATGCTTTATCATGCCCACTATGGGCTGGTGCATCATGCTTTATGATGCGAGAATTCAATGCTGAAAAGGTGAACCAAAACTTAGAATTTTATTGGTAGTTGTAAAATGAGAAAGTGAAGATTTAAATTTTGTTCCATTATTTGTTTAAATAAATTTAAAAGGATTTGTTAACTAAACTCATTGTAGATAACCTTTTAAACTCTGTAGGTATGGCAGCAGTTACTGGAAAATTCCAAGATCAATGTTTTTCATGCAGTACCTACAATTTATTCAATTTTAATCCAGCATTATGATGGGCATTTTTTATCTGCAGAGAAGAGAATAAAAATCAGAGAGGTATTGGAGAATAAAATAAGGTACAAAAGATAATATCTAAAAAATTTAAAACTATATTTATTACTTATTTTAAAATAATCTGTTTCACAGATATTTTCCATGCAAGTTCACAAAAGATTTTCTCAATTTTTTCCCAATCAAACTTAATGCTACTGTTTTCAAAGATAGTAAAGGTTGTTGTTATTTTTTTTTCATAAACAATTTAAGTATTTTTTTTTTCATAAACAATTTAAATGCATGTACAAGGGAGTAACTTTCACTAGGTTAAGGACACTGAGTATTGAAAAAGTGTCAGTAACTGTTACCCTTTTTTCAGTCTCAGTAATTGTTACCCTTTTTTTCAAAATTTATAAAGTATTTAAATTGCTACCATATTAGTTTATACAAAAAAGTTTAATATGAGGTTGAGAACTTTTTTAATTATAATGATATTTACCAACAAAATGATCAATTTGATATTCACCAGCTAATCGATGTATTTACACCAATTGGCTGGTGAATATCATATTGATCATTCCATATCAAATGGACCCAATTTTTATAAGGTCCTAAATGGACTCCCTCAGATTTTGATGAAACTTGTTGAGGTGCTGTATGTTAATGTGATAAGCAATTCTGAAAATTTTAATTCAATATCTTATGTGATTCTTTATAAATTGCTTATTAAAAAGCATAACAACTTTTGAACAAATTGTTTACATACTTTAATTTTCCCAAGCTTGTAAGTGCTCTGTAGACACTTTCAGAAGAATAAAAAATTGAAGGTTTGACTTTTGAGATTTTTTCATAGTGGCAGACTAAAATTTTTCCTAACTAAACTGTAAAATTTGGTTTTAAATTTTAAAAAAACATTCAAAGAGCATGTTTTTAAAAGCTAGGTTTTAAATGTTACAAATCAAATTGAATGTTAAGTGTTCTATTAGAAAATGTAATCAATCTAAATGCTTTCTATCAGAAAAAACTAAAAATTGAGTGGGGACTCATTCCTTACCCCTTCAAGTGAATTATATAAGTCAGACTAAACTTGTTAAAAAAGATGAAAGTATATATATTTTTAAATTTTTAATTCTTAACAAAGAACATAAAAAAACTAGTCAAGCTTTATACTCATGGCTTTAGAAAAGCTGAATCAGATAACCTTAATTTCTTAAACACACAGGCACTCGGTTTTTTTAGACTTGATAAATATAAAAAGGTGACAAGGTTCATTTAGTACTTTACAAATATGACTAGGAGAAGTTTCAGATGTACAATTCATAATTAATTAGCTCAAAGAACAAAAATTGATTCACTTAAAGTTTTAAAAAAACCAATTATCAAGTATAGTTTTTTAAATAAACTATAATTAGTTTATCTACACATTGTCATACAAATATCATAGTTAACAAATATAAATTACCTGTTTTTTGCTGCTAATTGTTTTTTTTTTTTTTTTAGTTTTTATGTTTAATGTATCAAAAAACATTTTTTGATTCCTTTTACAAATAATGAAGCAGTTTTTTTGTAAACAAAAAATGTTTTGTTATCTAAACTTCTATGCTTTCGTGTAAACATTATTTATGTGTATATTTTTTTTGTAATTCTGGCCTTTTTGATTAATTTGTATTTCTAATATGTTTAAATTCTTTCTAAAATATCAAAACAGCTTTCACAAAATTTGATTAATTTGATTGCTAATGTGCACCAGTTGGCATTTTTATGAAATAATTTTGAAATATTACTTTCCTTTAACTTTCTTTTAATTACAGCTTATAAAACAGTATATATTTTTTAAGAATAGAAAGTTTATTGAAATGTTTTAAATTTTTGAATTTCTTATTGAGATTGATGGTTTCGGGATCAGCTGCACTGCCTGATTGTATTATGAATCGATGGAAGGAAATTTCTGGTCATACTCTTTTAGAAAGATATGGAATGAGTGAAATTGGAATGGCTTTAACTAATTCACTCCATGGACAAAGAATCCCTGGTAATTTTTTTACCATGGTTATTAGTACAATAATATTTTTAATAAGTTATATTCCTAAACATTTTTTCTGTATAGAAAAAATTTTTACGAATATAACTTTTAAAAATAATATCAGCACAATTAGAAATTTGAAAAAGATGTGGTTTTAACTTTGCTTGATTTTGTTAAATGCGTGCTATTCTTAAATCTCAAAGCAATTTAAATTGTCAATAAGCAAGTAAAACAGAGAGTTTAAGAACTTCTCTCACTTTCTGTTGGTTATTTGATTTCTTAAGATCTTTGAGTAGTCTTTTAAAGTTTTTGATATCCAAATCAACTGAAATTTTAAAATATGGCTTAAAAGTTTATAAAAAACTCATATTAGTTATATTCATAGAATTTGATTATTTTCAAAATAATCACAGTAAAATTAGTTATCATTAAGTTTTACTTCAAAAGTTGTTTTAATATCAATTATATGTTTGTTTGAAAAAGATTTCCAAATGTTTCTAATAAAGTTAACTATAGGTGCGGTTGGAAAACCTTTTCCTTCAGTTGAACTTCAGATAAAATCTTTAAATGGAGAAACTCTAGTCGAAGCTTCATTTGAAAAAGTTATTGTTAAACAAGGCATAACGGATTTAGCTGGTAACCTTCTCGTGAAAGGGCCAAGCGTCTTTAGTGAGTATTGGAACCAAGAGAAAGCAACCCTCGAATCCTTCACAGATGATGGATGGTTTCTTACTGGTAGTATATATATATTTTCTAATTGTGACATTTTTTTTTGTTCCTTGGAAGGTAGAATGATGTCTTCAGCATCAGACTTTGTATTAAAATGTTGGTGCATAATGCTTTTTAAATTGACTATGGAGTTTTTCAGAAAACCTTTAGGAAATGTATAGTTTTTAGTTTAATAAATAATTTATATTTGATTTAACTTTATCAAGAATAAATTTCTTGAAAAGTTAAACTTTTTTGTTTATTGTTCCAGTTTTACATTGGTAATAAACATTTTGCATTCTCATTACATGTATACAAGTAATAGCCATATTGCTTTCCCATCAAATATTATGATACTTTGATTAAAAGATTAAGTCTTTACTTTAAGTTGTTATTTACAAAGTTTGTGAATTTTAAAAAACAGTTGAATTCTACACTTAGGTGACACTGCAATGTATGACCAAAACAATGATGTTTTTCGCATTCTTGGTTGCACTTCTGTAGATATTATAAAGAGTGGAGGGTATAAGATCAGTGCTCTTGATATTGAAAGGCATTTATTAGAACACCCATCTGTTAAAGAAGTAGCTATAGTTGGTTTGCCAGACCCCACATGGGGTGAGATTATTGCTGCTGTGGTAGCTTTAAGTTCTCCACTAGATTTTAAAGATATGCAAGCTTGGTGTTCTACCAAAATGCCACGCCATCATATTCCTCGTAAAATTGAAATTGTAGACAAAATTCAAAGAAATGCCATGGGTAAAGTAAGCAAAAAAGAGCTTAAAAAAGATATTTTCAAAGTTTGAGTTTGTCTCTTCTTAGAATTACCTTTTAAAATCATATGGCCTCATTTTTGATCATTTTAGCCTCATTTTAGGAATACTTATTTTAATAATATATTTTAACAATGAATATTTACTTTTGTTCATTTATGATTTGCTTATGTTATGTTTTTCATTAAAAAAAAAGTTGTTCTGTTTGTTAAAACTTATTTTTCTGTTTGAATTTTTTTCTATGCAAAATCATTTTCACTTTGTTATGCTTGAAAGATAAAAACTTTTTTTTTTGGGGTGCGTCAAGTTTGTTCAATTTTTAAGTAGAATTTTTTTAAAATAGAATTAAAAAGATAGTAAACAAAAAAAAAAAAAAAGAAAAAGAAAAAAAAGAAAAGTTTTGAAATATTCATTGTTTAAAAATAAATTTTTTTTTAAGAAATGTTTACTGTTTTTGTGTAGTAACAATTGATTTTTTGGAATTGCTTTTGTGCATTTGGATTTAATTTTTTTGGTGCTATAAAATTGCACTATTCTATCAGTGCTTTTTTTTTTTATTGATATTATTATGTGCATATATTTATTTTTGTATATATGTAATTTTCTAATGTATTGATTTTATTTTATTACTTTGGTAATACAAATATATAACAAAATAATACTTATAATGACATGAACTTTATTATAGTTTTTATATAATTTTTTAGAGTTAATAGATATATAATCTTAGAATGCAAAACCATATAGAAAGTTTATTAATTTTTTTTTTCTTATAAAGTTATTTATTATCAGCTGTATTTTTTTTCTTTTTCTAGTAAATTACTTTGAAGCCAACTCAAAATGTCAGAAGCTGAACAGCAGCCGGACAAAGTTACACTTAAAGTGGTCAAATGCACAGGGCTAGTGAGATAGAGATTAATTATTAATTTTCTAAAATAATAGTTTTAACTTTTTCAAAAATTGTACATTAACTAACAAATCTTTTTTAAAATTTTCTTGGATTAGAATAAAGGATCAAATGTAATTTAATTCAGCTTTGTGTTTATTTATAAAAAAAATTACAGCGATAAAAGTTTAAAGAAAAAGTTGCTTGTGTGTATATTTATTATATTTGTTGTTCCCTTTCATCCTTATTTAGTAATTTCAGATATTTTTATTCAAGTTATATAATATCAAGAAATTATTTATTTACCTTAATACTTATATTTCTACTTTTTTTAAAAAAGTTAGTAGACTATTTGCTGAATCATTAAATTACAAACTTTGCTCTTAAGTTGCCAAGCTCTCTGAATAAAATTTATTATGGTTTTAATAAATTATTTAAAACTGTTTTGCATTCATATCATATTTAATGATATTATTATTAGATTTTACAGAAAAAAAGTTATAAATATTTAAAATATAAAGACAAAAGTTAAGATTAATTATCCAACACGTGATAACAAAGTTTTTTAGTTTTTGAGAATTATCAAAAACTTAGATCTGTTTAATAGCACCATCTAATATTTAATGATTTTTCTTGAATATCTAGATGTTTCCAGATGTTGACTGAAAGTTTATTCTTTGTGATCTAGTATGGAATGAAAGGAAATGATTTGGTTGCAGTTGTTAAGGTAGATTATGGTAATGTAAAATTGGGGGAGTCAGCAAAATGTGAAGTTCAATCTGGAAACGCACAATTAGATTTTATGTGTTCACTTCATTTGAAGTTATTGGATCCTTTGATGTTAAATGAAATGGCTCAGACAAATATAATTGGTACAGTATGATGTTTATAGCTATTGTTTTAACTTGTTAACAATTAACTTTTATCTTTGTTACTTTTTTATGTCACTTTATGTATTGTAGTTTTTATATTGATTTACACTTTTTTTTATGAACAGTAGTATCTCTTTACAGCCTTGTAAAAAACATGCTCTAGGAATATGTGTATGGTTTACATTAATGGGATCCAGGTGGCGATTATTATTTTGTTCTACCTGGGATATAGATGGAAAATCCTGCATCTTCTACCATATAAAAACCCACAGGGAATCCATATGCAATAATTGCAGATTACTATTTTTGATTATACTATTCATCATTTTAATTTTGATGTCTACATAATATTGGAAGTAACAATGTGTTGGTTACTAATTAAATCTTACATAAATAAAAAGAAGCTTATAAAACTAAAGTTAAGCATCTACTTATTTAAAAATAAGTTTATTTCATGATAAAATTCAAAATATTACACAAATATCTCCATAATTGCATATATCAAAGTATATATGAGGTGGTGAGAGTCAAAGTGGTGTAACTTACCTCACTACAACTTTTCAGGGCAGAGCATTTTATCCAATTAAGTGCAAAAAAATCAGGTTTAATGTTAGAGATTTTGAAAATATTGAATGATGTTAATAAAAGATTGTTTTATTTATTGGAACTGTTTGAACTATTAATGTTTTTACAGGTAATAATAAAATTAAGGTTTAAATGGAGTTATACCACTTTGACTCTCACCACCTCATATATATATTTTTTTAACTGTAAAAAACCACCTCATAAATATAATTTTTTTTTTTTAATTGTAAAAGACAGAGATACTCATTCTTGGTTTTCACAGCTTTTCACTTGAACTAATCCTCAAATCTTGATAAAGATTTAGCACACCTGCTTTATCTTGACAGCTATTCAATCTTAGCAGTGATAATGCAATATATATTTATTATATTAAACAGATGCAATACTAATTGTAAATATAAACACAGTTCTTGTATTACAAAAAGTATACATAAAGTAGGATTGGGACCATGTATTTGATTCTTTAAAGTTTACTATTTTAGTAAGAACTTCCTAAACGCTAAAAGAATTTTTTTTAGAGATTAGCAACATTTTGCCTGATTAAATCTAAATTTACTTGAGGATTAAAACTTTTCTTTATGATATTTAAAGTTTAAATGCTATTACAGTACCTTATATAACAGGAGATATTGCATTTGTATTTTGGTACAAATAGGGTTTAAAGTTCTAGGTCTGAAGAGACATTGCAGAGAGAAGAACAAGAAACAAGGAAACCATTCAGAGATTTATTGCACAACAAACATTCCAGCTGATTTATCTGAGTTAAAAAATGAAACCAAAAAATGTTTTACTTAAGTTACCAAAGTTGCTATAAAAATGCATAATATATTTGTCAGTAAATTCTGCAAAATGGAAAGGTCTTTGAGCTTATCTTTTGTAACTATGTGAGTTTAAAAAAATGATGCATAACGGGTGGTTACTAAAAATCCAGACAAACTTTCATGGGCAATTACTCCCATAGTTTTTATGGTAGAGATTAAATAAAACTATCATTAAAAAGAGTTTTTAGTTATTTATTTATTTTAATTAACTTTGTCTTCAACCAGACTGTTTCTTCGGATTCGGCCAACTCTAACATGAGTTGACCCAAAAAGTAAAAATACAAGGTTAAGGTCAAGGTTTGGGCATAATGCAATAATGCCAGGTCCGGCCAAAATATATAATTACCATCGGCATGATGAGTGTTGATGAATGGCACTAATCTTCTCTTTATACAATTAATTTCATAGATGGTTTTATTGACTGCGAGACCGGACAAAAAATGGCTTTGAAATACCTTTGTCAGAAGCGGCCAGCCAGACAAGCACCTTGGGTTCGAACTTGCGCTTTTTGCAATATTTAACACTTGGTGGATTCTTGTCTCTGTTGCTAGAGTAGTAGGCGGTGTTTCCATTAATTTTTGAGTGTGACAGCGTAAAGTAAGACTCTTCTTCAAAGATGACCAAATTTCCTTTAAAATCACAATAAAGACGATCAATGCCGGTTTTGATTCATTCTGGTTCTCTTGTCGATGAGGTGTACCCTGTTTTTTATAACTTTTGATGTCGGTGTACTTGGCAAGTTTTTTAATGATATGTGAATAACTGCATCCATATTTTTGACCAGCTTGCCTCATCGAAACTCGGTCACTGTGATCAAATATGGTTTTCAGACACTTGATACCCTTAGGGGTCATGATTTTGGCCACACAACCACTTACTTGCACTCTTTTGTACCCAGAATCATTCTCAACACATTTGATTATATCATAGATAGTGCTTCTTGGAATTTTTTCAGCATTGAAGTGAGCTACTGTGAACTTTTTACCTTGCAATTTATTATTCAAATAGAACTGGTAAATCCGTTTTCTTACCTCTTCTTGCTTGACCATCATTATTTTCTTAATTATTATTATCTAAAAACAAGTAAATTAATTTATAGAGAATTAAATAAGCTTTAAAATGGATATAAGCATGAAAAAAAAAGATTTAGCTTGTAGCATTTAAAATTCAGTTAAAGTTAGTCCGGATTTTTAGTAACCACCCATTAATACTCTAATCTAAGGCTTTTTTAGAACTTGCATTTCCAGTATCTTTTTTAGAACTTGCATTTCCAAATGCAGCATTTGTCATATTGCTTTAAATTGTTTCCCATTTGGAATAATCCATCTGCGTATTAATCCCACTTTATCAGCATGAAAACCACACAGAATATTATTTATTTTTCACTTGGAAAAACTATTTTAGAGTATTACTCCTTTTTTACTTTAAGAATGATGTTCTTTAGAAGCTTTCATTTTGGTATCCATAAAAAGTTACATCAATATTTTACTGAAGCAAACTTTCAGGACAATGCTCACTCTTCGAAAATGATGTTCAGTTTTAAAAGAAATACTAAAATTTGTTTTTCCATTTTACCACTTTACATATTACTAAAGTAATTGATGAAAAAACTAAAAGTTTTGTTTTAGTTACCTTTATGGAAATACTGCCAAAAGAAAAAAAAGCAAAGGAGGAAAAGTTACTTGAGCTTGGTCAGTGCTACATAGACTTGTTGCCTTTATTAAAAGGTAAATTTTTATAGTCTGATTGATTAAAAAGGAATGCTTTATTTTTTTTCATGCTTTTTTTTTTAAATGTAAAATTTGTAAGAACAATTCTGTTGTTAACAATAAGGCCAAGTTGAATTCACTGTGGCTTCAAATGTTCATTCCACTCTTCAAAATCAAGACTCATTGCAGCAACCTTGTGTAGGTTCTTATTCTTTTTTAATTTCTCTACTTTACCTTTTCTTTTTTTTTTTTTTTTTTTTTTTTATAATTTAAGTTTTGTTAATGCAGTATTTTTCTTTTGTCAGAATTTTCTAATTAAATTAATTACCTGATTTTTTACTTATAGGCTGTGGCAGAAGTAATTGTTTCAGTTGCTAAACCTCTTTTAAACTCTACACAATTACAAATGAGGTACGTCAGATTAAAAGATTGAACTTGAATGAATCAAGTATAAAAGTTGTACCCTTACTTTTAGACTGTTAAAAATTATTTTTCCAAATAACTTGTTATTATTAACTCCTTAGAAGCAGTCCATAACAGTTCCATTTCTATGGCACAGTAATAATGAAGTTCAAAATATTTTATCATTATATAAAAATAAATGTTTGTTATGTGATAAAGGGTTCTCTTAGTTCATGACAGTATGTGTCAAATATCTGTTAATTACTATTATTAAACTAATATTGCTTTTTTTTGTTATTATTGCTGCTATCATTATCATCATCATCATTAATACTACTATTACTATTATTATTATTATTATTATTATTATTGTTATTATTATTATTATTCTTGTTGTTGTTGTTATTGTTGTTGTTGTTGTTGTTGTTGTTGTTGTTGTTGTTGTTGTTGTTGTTATTATTATTATTATTATTATTATTATTATCATTATTATTATCATTATTATTATCATTATTATCATTATTATCATTATTATCATTATTATCATTATTATTATTATTGTTATTATTAATGTTGTTGTTGTTGTTGTTGTTGTTGTTGTTGTTGTTGTTGTTGTTGTTGTTGTTGTTGTTGTTGTTGTTGTTGTTGTTATTATTATTATTATTATTATTATTATTATTATTATTATTAGTATTATTATTATTATTATTATTATTATCATTATTATCATTATTATTATCATTATTATTATCATTATTATCATTATTATTATTATTGTTATTATTAATGTTGTTATTGTTGTTGTTGTTATTATTATTATTATTATTATTATTATTATTATTATTATTATTATTATTATTATTAGTATTAGTATTAGTATTAGTAAATGCTGTAACTGGTGTGAGCCAGTGAGTGTGGTATCAACACACTATGACAGCCGATTCGCTGCTCATCCAGCAATCAAGACCTACTTTAAAACTGTTAACTGATTGTGCTTTAACCAACTCACTTGGCAAGCTATTCCATAAATTGACCGATCTATTAAATGAAAAGTTTTCACGACATGCTTGCTTAGTGATTTCTTTGACATATTTAAAGCTGTGACCTCTTGTTTGAGTTTTTTGAATACTAATTTTTTTTATTGTTTCCAAATCGTTAAAACCGTTGAAGAATTTATAAAGTTGAACCATATCTCCGCTTTGTTTTCTTTTTGTCAAGGTAGTCAAGTCGAGAGCTTTTAGACGATACTCATAGTTCATTTTTTTAAGTGATGGTATTAATCGAGTTGCACGATGTTGAACTCTCTCTAATAATTCAATTTCTCCCTTTCGAATAGGTGACCAAACTTGTACTGCAAACTCTAACAGTGGTTGCACAAAAGAAACTTAAAGAATTCTTAGCAGTCTAATATCTAAGCAAAAGAAGCATTTTTTAATCCGACCCAACATTTGGTTGGCTTTACCTATGCATTTTATTACATGATTTTTCCATTTCAGATTGCTTGAGAAGATTACTCCAAGATCACTTTCAGATTCTGTTATGTTTAACTTTTGTTCATTGATATAAAAGGGTGATTTTTTGTTATTTCGGCCAAAGTGCATGACCGTACATTTTGAAATATTAAATTTCACAAACCAGTCTTGAGTCCACTTAAAAGCTGAATTGAGATCTGATTGCAAAGAAAGAGTTGATGCACTGGAAAGCATTTCATTCATAATTTTGGTGTCGTCAGCATATAGCTTTGTTAGATTTTTTAAAGTATCAGGCAAATTGTTTATAAATAGTACAAATAAGAGTGGTCCAATTACTGACTCTTGTGGCACACCACTGGTAATTTCTGCCAAAGAGGATATATTTTCGCCTATCACAACTCTTTGTTTTCTTTCTTTTAAGAATGCTGCAATCCATTGTATTGTCAGACCAGATATTCCGTAAGCTGTAAGTTTAAGCAACAATCTTTTATGTGGTACTGTGTCAAATGCCCTGGCAAAATCCAAAAAAATAACATCAACAGGTTTACCATTCTCTAAAGCGGTTGAAATAAAATCAAGTGTTTCAAGTAGATTTGTTAAGCCTGATTTATTTTTAACAAAACCGTGCTGTTGCTTGCTTATTAGTTTGAACTTAATAGAATAGAAAAGTTTCAAGTTTACATCTTATTATACCTTCTCATTATTTTACATGCAATTGAGGTGAGTGATACCGGTCGGTAGTTACCCGCTAAGATCTTTTTGCCTTTTTTGTACAGAGGAGTGATATTTGCTGATCTAAATTGCACTGGCAGTTTGCTGGTTTTAAATGATTCTTTAAAAATATACGTAAGTGGAATGGCAAAGGCTGATGCACAATTCTTTAAAATAGCTGAATGTAAATTATCAACACCACTTGATTTGTTATCTTTTAAGCTTTTTAATCTTAGATAGACATCATCATATGTAAAACTTCAATTGTCATAATGAATGTTTCAGTAGTTCTTAAATCAAAAGAAGGCAGTGGACCATCATCTTCTTTCACAAATGCAGCTTGAAAATTTTTGTTTAAGATATCAGCAATATCTTTTGAATTTTTTAGTGGTTTTACCGTTTGCTCCCTTTAATGCTTTTATAGTATCTTTGACTGCTAGTTGATTGTTCATGTAGCTGTAGAGAAGCTTTGGATTCTTGGTGGCTCTTTTTACCAGATTAAGCTCAAAGTTTTGTCTCACTTTCTTAATCTCATCTGCAACATTTTTGCAAATCAATTTGTATTTAGATTTCAAAACAGGGTCGTTCCATTTACATGAGCAGTTTTTATATCTTAAATTTTGTTTGCTTCTAATAAGAAACTTTAATTTAGCATTAACCCATGCTGGTCTAATTTCTAAAGAGTTTAATGTCTTTTTAATTGGAGTGAAATGGTTACATGCCACCTCAGTATAAAAAATCAGTTCATCAAACATTTCTTGTACACTTTTGTTACTGAAGCATTGTATCCAGTCAATATTTGAAATTAGGTCAGATATTCGTTCAAAATTGGAATTAGCAAACATAAATCTTTGCTTACTTTTATTGTCACGGATTGCTTTATCAGACAAGATGAAACTGAAACATATTATTAGATGGCCCCTAGTTATGTTTTCCTAAACAAATTTTGAATCTATTTCGTTAACACTTGCTGATTGAGTTGTAAAGATTAAATCTAAGGTATTCCCAAGTTGTTCATCTGACAGCTGGAAAGTTGGTATGTTAATATGCTGATAAAGAAAATTATCATTTAAAATATCTGTAATATTATATTCAATTCCATTCTCATTTGAAATTGCATCAACACAGGCATTTGACCAGTTGATTGATGGGAAATTGAAGTCGCCCATGATAAGTAAGTCTTTGAACTTATTTTTGTCTATATATTTGTGTGCTTGGCCAAAAACCACATCAAACTCTGCCATATCCAAAAAATCATTTGGCCTGTAGATACATCCAAGTAAATACTTGTCATTATCAAAATAAACAACTGCCCATACTTGTTCTAGTTTACAGGAATTTAGAATGGCATCATTTAGTTCATAGGAGTCTAATGAGTTGTCTATATATAAACAAACACCACCGCCTTTTTGTCCTTCTGATCTGTCTTTTCTATACAGATGGTAACCTTCAATGTTTACAACTGAATCACTTTTAAACCATGTCTCAGTCACAGAAATTACATTTGGTTTGTATTGTTCAATTACCACTTTGAACTCATTTAGCTTGTTATCAAGAGATGTAGCATTTAAGTATAAACATGACAGCCTTTTAATTTCATTGCAATCTGACACTGATTTATGTATGAAATTATTGATCTGGTTTCTTTTTGAATTTAATGATCTTATTGCCACGGATGCCATACCAAAAGGGGTCATTGTCTGGTCTTGCTTGATTCATTTTATTTCTTTCAGTTCTGAGGTTAAAGTCTTGGAGTCTCTGAGCCTCAGTCAAATCTGGACTAATATAAATATCTTTATGTGCAACATTACTTCTTGATTTTTTAGCTGATGCTAATATTGTGTTGCGAAGAATATCCTCAGCTAATTCAACAAGAATTGGACCTGGTTTATTAGTTTTAGATCTCAGCCGTCTAACAAATTTTGGTTTTACGTTCTCTTGATTTATGATCTTAAAAATTTCATTTACTTTTGACTCGTCTTCTTTTGATTTCATTTCTATGCTTTCTTTATTTGATTCAGCTACTCCATAAATGATGACATTTTTTGCTCTTCTTTTTCTTTCACCTAACTCATTAATAGCTACATTTGTTACCATCAGCTGCTCTGTAGGCTTCTTTTTTTGTTTACCCTGTTTGACAATAAGCGACCAGTCACTGATAGACTTCTAGACTCAGCTGGTTTACTTATTTCTGTCTTCAGATTTTTAATGTTTTCATCATTTTCAGTTTTAGTTGTTTCTAGTTTTATCACATGTTCAAAGAGTTCCAAAAAAGCTGGCTGCACCAATTATGAATATCTTTAGTTATTTGAGAGTGCAAACCAGCACCCAATTTTGGCCAATTGTCCTGTTTAAGAAAATCTAAATTCATTCCTTAACTGATATTGTCTACTCTTTCGATTGGAGGGCTACCACCCTGAATAACAGTGAATTACCTCTTGTTGTGAACTATTTATTCTTAATACACAGTGACTAAATTGTAGTATGTATTTTTCTGTAATTTATTAATGTTAATTTACTAATATTAATTTACTAATAGTAAGTGTGATTAACTTAATACACAGTGACTAAATTGTAGTATGTGTTTTTTCAATTGTAGTATGTGTTTTTATTATTACTATTATTATTATTATTATTATTATTATTATTATTATTATTATTATTATTATTATTATTATTATTATTATTATTATTATTATTATTATTATTATTATTATTATTATTATTATTATTGTTATTATTATTATTATTATTATTATTATTGTTATTATTATTGTTGTTGTTGTTGTTGTTGTTGTTGTTGTTGTTGTTGTTGTTGTTGTTGTTGTTGTTGTTGTTATCATTATTATTATTATTATTATTATTATTATTATTATTATTATTATTATTATTATTATTATTATTATTATCGTTATTATTATTATTATCTTTCTCGCTATTTTTTTTTTATAATTAATTATTTTGTATTGTTTGATCATTATAGATCATTATAGTAGATCATTTTTAATTGCCTATTTGAGGTAGAGAGACTAACTATTTACATGTCCTAATTATAGTTTAAACGGGAAAATTTAGAAAAATCTAGTTTCATCTCCACTACGTCACAGAACACAGTAGGGTTTAATTAAAGGCATTTTTTTTTTCATGTGTTGAGTCAATTTTCAATGAATCTTGTTTTTCTAAAAATAAATTCATTTGTAAGTAGTTCTTGATAACCTTTTTACAAGCTAAAAAGATTGGTGGCTTTTGATTATCATCAATAGTATACAAAAATAAGGTTTTAATATTTTATTTTAGTTTCAAAAGTAAACATTCTTTTGTTTTCTCATAAAACTAAATTCTATAAAAGTTTGCTAACATCTTTCTAATGTCTGGATGTCTGAACATGAGTGTATTTTTATTGTGTCAGAATGTATGAACATGAGTGTATAAATTAGATTAATTTTTTTCCATGCTGTTGACACATGTTTGTCAGTTCATAAATACAGTTTAGTTAGAAAACTTTATTAAAGTCTAGAATATTTTTTCAGTAACATTCTCACTTTATGTGTGAAAAGTGCTTACTCAATACCAGAAGTGTGGGGCCAAACACCAATAAATCACAAATATGCTGCATGTATGCCAATTCCTCTTACACCTGATGTAAGTTTTTTCGCATTTTCATTACATGCTAATTTTACTACTAAAACATTATTTTTCAAAAGTAGAAAAGATATTTTAGCCATGTTAAACATAGCAGTAATATGGAATTTGGAAGAATGCATACTTTTGCAGAATATTTTTTTAACTATTTGATTTCTTTTTGTAATAATTCTAGGAAATTTTGTACTAGACCCAATTGATAGAAAATAAAAAACTCTGTTTAGAATGAAACTTTTTTGATTTTTTCAAATGGTTTGTTTAAAGGCCCCTCAGATAAGGTATGAGTCTTTTATGGTTGCTCATGTTAAAAAAGAACATTTTGTTTAAATGTTATTTAACAACAATCTATTTGTATTAATTGTATTTATCACCTTTTTAAATTTGGAATTTTTTTACTTCATATTCTCTGATTAAAAATACTATTTGGCAAAATTTTAATCTTGTTCAAGTCATATCAGAGTTACTAAGAATTGTTTAAAGCTACTGAGCCTCAGCGGAGGACTGAATTTTATTCAGAGGAGATGTAAATGTTATTGAAATAATTTTTTTAAAAAGTCTCAGGAAAGTTTCTTTTCAGGAAACCTCCTTTTTTCAAGCTTTAAAGCAACATGAGAGGTACTATAACTTTCAAAGCCAAATAATTTTTCAAGAGTCTTTGAGCCTTAAAAAGAATACTAGTTTAGAGTATATATAATTACCATGCAAACAATTTTTAAATTGAAAATAGACAATCTTGTGTCTAAAGTTTGTAAAAGATTGGTTTTACTAAAACTTGCATAATTAAACCATAAGTTCAAATATGACTAAAACAATGAAGTACGTAGTAAATATGCTACTAAATGGTTTGAATCAAAAAATGATTCAATTCATTTTAGTAGCATATTTACTGCATACTTTTTTCTTTTAGGAAATGAGTTCACAGAAAAAGAGTTGTATTCTTAGTGTATCTGAAAGTTGTGTTAGTATGTCAAACAGGTATTGCAATACTTTTTGCAGAAAGTGCACCATTTAGGGTGTTACTATTATTTTTTTTTTTTTTTTTTTTTTCATTAAGAAAATTTTCTCTTTTTTTTGAGGGAGACTTTAAAAATTGCTTATGAAGAAGAAAATGGTGATTTGAAATCGCCAGAGGTAAAGTTGAATATTGAAATCATTTTGGAGTTTCGTTAAGTTTTTGATTTGCACAGCATTTTCAGGAAATTTTTTTTTGTTATTATGATCATTGTAAATTTCATTATTTTTATTCATGGCATTTGTTTTTTTAGGGATTACTTTTTTCTAAAGTAATAATAAATAAGTTAATAGGTAAAAGAAGGCATATTTATAGGACTTGCGCTTTCGTTTGGATGCTGAGTCAAACAAAGCAAGTGTGATATGGAATGCTGAGCAACGATGTTTTCTTAGCCCTCTTTCTTTGCAAAGGTAAGCAAATAAACTTTATAAAATGTTTAAAGAAATTTAGCATCATTACTTATAACTTGTTTAAATTTTTTAGCTTTCGTCAGCTTATTGCTCTCAACCGTTATTTACCATTCGAAATAGTTAGAACTGTAGATTCCAATACTTTAAAACTAAAAACAAAAGAAGATGAGTCTTCTTATACTTATCATGGCATCGCTTATGTTGACCTTGCTCCGCTGTTATATCCTGGAGTGAAAAGCGTTCATGGTGCTTATTTCATTCATCCATATGCTGAAAATGAAGTATTGCAAAAGTTAAAAAGAAAAGGTGTTTTAGATGAAGATGTTGTCAAAAGGATAATCATGGCTGAATCTAGCATCAGCTCACTGGGTCTTTCAAAATTATCAAAACAAGGAAAACAAGACAACAAAATTAAAGTAAAAGACTTTATCAAAACATGTTTTTTTTTTTTTTTTTTTTTTTTTGAACAACAGAGAGAAAAATTACTTTTTAAAAACTCAATTAGCTAACACTTGTTAAAAAACTTAGTTCAATAAACTAAGATTTTTGATATCATTGTTAAATTTTTAAAGTATTTTTGAATTTACAATTTACTTATGCAAAATATCATCACACTGTTTTAGAGCAGTAGTGCATACACAAACATAGAGGAAGTATTTTGATACGTGTGTTTTGTATTAGCAAATTTTAATGAAAAAAATACATACCACATTTATAGCCATATCTTAGTCTATGATATATTATGTTAGGTGGTTTTTGCAGAGAAATCAGTTTTGTAAATGATAAAACTATTGATATCAAAAGCTAAATTACTAAGTTTAAAAAATATATTAAAAAATCTAATAAAGATGTTATAAGCCTATGATTAGAAATCAAGAAATTTAAATTGTATGTATTTTAAATTGTAATTGTATTTAGTTTTTGTATAATTTTTAACTTATCGTTAAGCAATCTGTTGGTAATATAAAAGTTTCTTCTCCAAATGGTTCAGACGAAGACAGTATTGTAATTCATGAAAGTCAGGTATGTTGTAAATATGCTAACTTGTAATCTTTTTGGAACAGTTATCTTTTTAAATCATCATTATTTCCTAGACCTTTTATCAATGACCAGACTCATCCATAAAGTTTCATTTCTACTTTGGTCAAAGTAGTAAAATTTCTCAGAGTTTTTTGTAAATCCTCTTCACTTTTTTCTCTTAAATTCTTATAGCAATATCAGGATTCAAAGACATATGTTGTTCTTGGTATTACATTGGAAAAACCACTTGTAAGAAAGAAAACACTAGAAGATGTTACTACAAGGTAATTTTGCAATTACCTAACAACTTTTTCTATCTAATTCATAGTTGTCCACTGATGATCCCATTAGTTTATCATTTCTTTTCACATTTATTTAATTATGTGGCAAGAAGTTATTGTTTTAATAAAAGATATGCTTGATAAAAGGAAAAATGAATATAAACAACATTATTAAAGTTTTTATCAAACCAAATCTCATAGCTATCTTACATGAATTTTGAACATTTTTCAACATGTGTCCCATTTTGATCAATCACTGCCTCAATCCAGGTCCTAAATCACAATCTTGCCATCATTTTTAAACTCTCTTGAGTTATGTTTAGGTGATGTTTAGTTCGAGTTGTTAAGGTGATGTTTAGTTTCAGCTGTTGAGGTTCTTAGGCTCTTAAGGTGATGCTCAGGCTCTTGAATTGGTCTTAAGATTTTTTTTGAGCATATTTCAGGCTCACTTACAGACAACTCTTACAGACAACTCTTCATTTCCATCTTCTTTTACAAAGTAATAAATTTTCTATCTCAGAACCCCTGTTTGTGTTATACTAATATAAGTTCCTAACAAAAATTGAAGCCAGAATTACAGACAAGAGATAAAACAACTTTAGAAAATTTTGAGCCTTTGTGGCAAAGTTTTGACAGAACTTTAGTTGAAATGTTTTTTCTATCAGTTTGTAATGTCAGATGACGAAAAAATCTAATGACTAAAAGTATATGGAAATACACAGTTTTTCATATGACAAACTTAAATGCACCTTAGCACAACCCTTAAGCAGTTTATGCATAACAACTAAACAAGCAAAAATATTTTCATGTTAGTCAGTATCATATTTTAGAGATATATTGACAGCTGTTTACAAACTTTATGATGCATACTTTTCAAAATTTATAAGTATTGTTATTGTTACTCTTATTGAATTATTATTGCATGTCAGCCCATCACATAAATAGCTAGTGCTATTATAAATTAGTTCTCTGTAATATATTCTAACAATGAACAAAACCTTTTCTTCCACAATATTTTTTCATATTTTTATAAAACATGTTTTTTCCATATTTTGAAAAATTCAATTCAGGATTGCTGAAATTTTACCACCAAGGCCAAAGTTTGAAAAAATTGTTGGAGGAAGCAAGAAAGTAAGCAGTATTTTCATTAGTTATTTTCCATTTCAAGTTTAGATAGAACAATGTGCACTAGTTTGGTATTTTCTTTTTTTGCCCATATTTAGAGTGGTTTCATTTTTTTGTGTATTTATTTTAATCAAATGAAGTTTTAAAAATGATTTTTTTTTTATCATTTTAGACATTGATGTCTGAATTCTTTTATATATTAAAATTATTATTTTTTTTTTTCATAGTATCATATTTCAATGGGTTTTTAATATTTAAGGCTATTGAAGATTACGAAAAGCAAATTGAAAGCATATCTGAACTGCTATTGGAAGAGTTTAGGTCAGTTTTTTTGGCTGATTTGTTTTGATAAAAATAGTTTAATCAAATATTTCATTCAAGTCAATGTTAACAAATTATCTATTTATTTTTATAATTTTATGTGAACAGAAGTTTCATCTAAATTTGTAATTTATGTAAAAGCTTTAACTTAAAGTTTCAAAAAATGGTATGATGCAAAATCCTACTAAAAAGTTAGCAATATTTGGCATTACTATTTAATTTTTTTCCTGAAGGAAATACCTAAATAAATAATAACAAGAATAAACAGAAAAGAAAAAGAAAATTAACAAGGTTTCTCTTAATGAATTTATTCGATTGAGAGTTTTTTATAGCTTGTAAGTTTCCTTAATATTTTATATCTTTTCTTGTGCATTTCAAAATTAAAGGTACATTAATAAAATTAAAATACACAATAAAATTAAAGGACGTGTTAAAAGCGTATTTGATGATTTTTTATAGGTCTATGTTTGGTACAATTTTGAGTCAAAAACCTGAAGATATTGATGAAAGGTAATTGTTAAAATTTAAAGACCTTCTGGACCATCCATTGGTTAATGTTCAGTTTATTTAGTTACTAAAAAGAGTTAGTACAACAATACTGTTTTGCATAACTTGGTATAAAACAGTTTCTCGGTGGTATTAGATTTTTTTCAAAAGTAAAGTAATCAGTCAAGAAATCTCATATAAAGTTAGAATTTTTCTACAGTTCTTTTAATTGATTTATCTAAATAAGTATTAAGATAATTTTTATCATAGTGTCTAAAAATGTTTTGATGAAGTGACTATTTACTAGCTTTTTATTAAATACTTTTATTTAACTAATAATATTTTTATCACATTTCTAATATTAGGAACAGGTTCTGAATACAAACCTATTGTGCTAACATATTCAAACAAACTTAAGTGCAAAGTTATGAATTTACTTGCATTAGGACATTGAATGCTTTTTTGATTTTATGACTTGCTTAGTAATCAAATTTATAAATACCTTTTGATGATCAAGATAATAAGACTCTAGTATTCATGCATGTGTACAAATAATGAGTTTGAAAATTTCAAAATTTATTGATACTAGTTTTCCTTTAATTTTCTTTGTAATATTATTGTTTTAGGCATATTGAACTTGGATTTGTTTTATAGACAAAAGACATTTCTTCATTATCTTAATACCTCTGGGAAGTATTATGCTTTCAAGGAGCGTCTAAAAGTATGTAAATATTCTATTAAAATTATTATCAGTTTATGAATAAATTTCAAAACTAACTAATTTGAAGTATATTGGATTATAAACATTTAGAATAAAAAGTAAAATAGATAAATAGTAATAAAAAATTATGAGTTATTTTTCTTTTTCCCCCAATTACAAAATCCAAAAATTTTGCTTTTCTATAATTTTATTTGTTTCTTTTAAAATTAGTACTTTATTGTAAAGCTGGTGCGTGAGAAGTTTGGATATAAAAGCAATTTCAAAAGTTCTGAAGACTATCAAGCTTTCCTTAGCGAGCTGTATCTGTATTTAATAGATCATGCTAATCTTAGTCTCAATAAGGTTAAACTTGTATTAAAAATTTTTTTTGCTTTGAATGTACATGTGGCTTATGTTTAGAAATTGTTTAACACATTGGCTGTTACATGTACAGCTGGCAGCTAATAGTAACATATCTTTTTGGCTTTAAAATTGCTGTTGGCAGTTAATGTGTTGAATAATATTTGTAATGGTCAAGCTTTTAAAATTAACTTAATGATAATAAAGAGATAAAGATGGTTTGTAGCATATTTATGATGTGTAAACTCTATATGGTTTTTTTTTAATCAACAAGTTTTTGATGAAAAGATAAGTTTCAACTTCGAAAATGAATTAGGCTCTCAAATCTCAAGTTGTAGAATTTTTCAATTTTTCATAAAGATGAGTTTTCTTTTTTACAGTATTTATCTACAGAGGTAATGCAAAAAGTGCCTCCAACTATGGTCAGTGTTCAACAGTTGCTACATTTTGCCAAAGAAGCTGAGGTTATCATAGTATCTTCAAGTCAACAAGTTTAAAATTTTGATTTTTAGATATTGATATAAATTGAACACAGTTGAAGAAAATTTTTTTTTTGCTTTAGATAATGTTGAATTTCAACCTCGCTGCCAAGTACTACAAAGAGGTACAACTGCAACTACAAAACGTTGCAACTTTTTTTGTTTTAACTATTTGCTGTTTTAGTAACTGACTTTTTTTCTCTATAGTGTGTTGCAAGAAACAGAAACGACACTACTTCTTGGATAGAATACGGAACATTCTGTATGCTGATACAAGACATTCAGAGGGTGAATTTTTTAATATTTATGATTATTTTTTTTTAGTTTGTTTTTTTTTTCTTTCTTTTTTTTGAAAAGTTTAGAATTATTTAAATAATTTGGTGTTTTATAAACAATCTTTTTTTGTTGAATATGTATACATTTTACTTTAATCAAAATCTATTTTTTTTTTTTTTTATCTTGATGCCACTGATTTCATTTATGTTTTGTATATTATTTGTCAAGTTTGGTATTTTTCAGGCTGAGGAATGCTTTAAAGAGGTTGTATCAATCAACCAGCAACATTTACATGGGTACAGTATAGTAATACATTGCATGTTTAGATTGTTGTTAATTAAAGGGTGTTTCAAGTTGTGCGGTTTTTTTAAGAATAGATAAAATATAGGTGGCACACTGAATTCGTCTGGGTATTTTTACATTTAAGAAGTGTGATGTATGACATTTATAAAAATGGCTTTGTACACGGTACAAGAACGCATTCTAATTGTTATTTTATGAAAATTAGCATTCTGTGAAAAAAATGGTTTACATAATCATCTGTCTGAAAGCACTATTAGTCAAATCATTAAAAATTTTCAAGAGACTGGTTTGTTGGAAGATCCAAAAATTGGAAAATACAGTTGTAGCGGTTGCTCACAAGAAAATATTGATTTGGTTGGTTAAAGTATTGCTAAAATCCCTGAAGTGTCCATTAACAATGTCCACAATACTCTAGACCTTGGTGATGTTAATTGGCCTCCAATATCATATGATTTATCACTATTGGATCTTTTTTTTGACATAATTGAGGCTCTATCTCACCAATTATGTCAAAATGTCATTGAAAATTTTACCAAAAGAATGGACATATGTGGAGCTGCAAGAGGAGGCCATTTGGTAGATAATGTTTTTTTTATATCAATGTCATAACTGACACTTCAGTTATGACTTCAGTTAACAATAGGAAGTTTTAGAAAATGAATGGAAGTTATGTGTTTGATTTATTCTTTAAAAAAAACCACGCAAATTGAATATAAGCTAAGGTTGTTTTATTTTATATATAGGTTTTATTTTTCTCTTCATTTGATTTTTTTATATTTTAAGACTCCTTCTTAACGCTGCAATGCGCATGATTCAAGAGGAACACAAGGTTGCTGAAGAGCTATTAGATGCGGCAAGTCACTTCCATCCAAACGACATTTTACCGTGGACATTATTAGGTAAATTGTAAAGTCAAATATTTCAAACTGATCATATTTAACATTAATATTTAAGTAGTTATTTTTAAAATGAGACGCAAATTTTTATTGTTATTTTACTAAATATAGATTAATTATAGATAACTATTTATAATTGTATAAATATTTTTAATTATAGCTAGCTATTTACAGTTTTTTATTGTACATATAATACCAACAGTATTATTTTGCTTATATTTATTAAATAAAGTTTATCATTTTGCTTATATTTTTATTAAATAAAGTTTTTCAATTGAAAAAACCTAAGTTTCTGATATTTTACCATTTGAACTTCCCGACCAAAATTTAACTTCTTTATTATAGGTGCACTAAAAGTAGGAACAAATTTTTGTAGTGTAAACAAGGTTTTTTTTTTTCAGGACTTTATTACTCCAGTGTTGATAATAACATTTTGGCTGAAAGATCATTTGTTGAAGCCAATCGAATTCTTGATAGAAATATTCTTGCAAGTCAGTTTTCTTTTTTTTTTTTACATATCAACAAAATTACTTAAATGATTTTAATAATTTTAAACGTTATGAGTTGACTATTATTTCTTTTTTGGTTTTAGCTAAAAAGTAACTAACAGTTACAGTTTTTTTTTTGTTTTTTTTTTTTGAGATCCTGCTGAAGACAACTATGACACAAAAATGATGAAAAAATTCGGCAGCATTTTTCTAATAGCTGCAAACTTTTTTCTGGAAAGAAAAATTTTTCAGGTAGACCTTTTAAGTTGTCAACATTTCACTCAACACAAAAAATTTTATTGAAAAACAGGTTTTCCCAAAACTTTAACAAGAAGCATCTCGAAATTTTGTTATTCTTTTGAACGATAAAAACTCTTTTGAAAGATAAACTGTTTAATGTTTTTTTTGTAAGAAATCTTCCTTTCTTTTTCTAAGGTGGCGGAGAAAGCTTTAGCTCATGAATTAGTTGCAGTGAAGCGTGGACCTCTTCATCTACATTACATGCTGGTTGCGCAATTTCAAATGCAAAAGAACAACTACACTCTTGCTTTAGAGAGCGTTGAAGAAGCGCTTGTAGAATTGCTTGAAGTAAAGTATTCTTTTCGCTAGGGAAATTTTAAAAAACAAATTTTTAATGGTCTTGATGCAGTTCTGACAAAAAAGTTTCAGAATTTCTTTTTTTGACTTTTTGATCAAAGTTTTTTTTTTTCCATCTTAAAACCACGATCGAAAGAGGTGACGGAGCACATTCAAGCATCTTGACTGTATGTCAGATGTGCGTGGACAATAATTATATGATGCGTGTTGTTAATGTAAATTAGAAGATTTAAAAATTTGCAAACATCGCGTTTTTTTTTCTTGAAAAAGAAAACATTTGTTGAATTAATGTGTTTATTATTATTAATATTATTTTTTAAACCGAATCTTATGTAGTTCTAGGTAAGCTGATGCCAGAAAGTACTTTCTGGACTATTTTCCGGTATCAGCTTATCTAGAACTACATAAGATTCGAACTTTCGAATTCACTTAAAAGTTTTCGTTTTTTTTTATAAGAGCTCACACTGACCTCATAAAAAAGGGTTGCAAATTTTTTGTTAAAAAACATACAAAATAAGCAGTAAACTTTTAGAATCCTCACGCATGGGCATTGAAAGGTCACGTTAAATACTTGGAAAGTTATTTTGAAGAAGCGTTAGTCAGCTATGAAAGAAGCTTGGCATACGAAGAAACAACTGATTATCTGCATAGCGTTCTTATGAGATTAGCTTCGATTTATTTGCACAGAAAGCAAGACGTAAGTGGAATTTACGGAGTTTATTGTTACTTGGTTTTTACTATTTTGATAGTATTGTGATTTTTGTATATAAATTTTATATTTTGAGAGCTTTTTGAGAGGACTTTTTTTTTTCTCTAGTATTACAAAGCAAAGTCAACTTACTTGGAGTTGTGTAAGAACTGGCCGTCGTGCACCACGTGGCTTGGTGTTGGTATAGCATCGTACAAAGCAAGTATTCCGTTTTAAAATGCTTTTTTTTGCTGTTGTGTTGTAAGATTTCATTCACAAGTAGATCGTTTTGCGTATTGAACTGTTGTTGTTTAGTTAGACGAGTGTTTCGAAGCAGAACAAGCTTTAAACGAGGCTAATATTTTAGACAACAAGAACCCGGACGTTTGGTCTTATTTGACACTTATTTGTTTAAAGGTTCTTATTTATTTCTTTTTTTTTTAGTTTAGCTTTTGTCATGGTTTTTTTAATAAGTTTTTAATATTTTGATTATAGTGCAATCGATTTACCGAAGCCGAACAATGTTATAAATACTCTTGTAAGGTTAGTCATTAAAGCGTAATTCTAGTGTCTAGTAGCGAAGAATAAAAACTATACAAGTGAATAACTTATGCACATGAAAGTCATGTTTTTTTTTTTTGTTTTTTTTTGTTAAGCTTGGTTTTTCTTATGACGACCCCAACCTTGAATGTGAAATAAAAGACAGCATGCATCAAGCAAATTTAGACTTTTAATGCAAATATGCTATTGTTATATAAATTGTTATAATGTTCGGCGAGTTTAAATTGTAAATATGTAAAAGTGGATATTGATACGATTAATATGTTGATTACTACAAACTAAAGTTAGTTTTGCTGGTCAATCATAGGTCAATTATATAAATATATATATATGCTAGATGTCTAACTTGCGGGATTTTATCGGACGAAAGTGAATCCGCTTTTTTTGTTTACAAATTTAATCCTCCATTTGTAATAAGGGGAAATGCTATATATCCGAAGTGTGAAATAAAAGTTAAAAATGTATGTTGAGAGCATCTAAAGTTCCCGATAAATTAAAGATCATTCGAAAACTCATTTTAATAATTACCCAGATAAGTTTTTTATGAGCCTAAGTTCTTTATAAAATGTAATAATTCGTAGAAATGCTCTGGAAGCGTCAGTTTTCAAGTTAAACAACTTGGAGCTTTTTTATTTTATGAAATCTGTAAAAAGGTACGTCACTTCCTTTCATGTATCTATTAGAACAACCATACGCAGCACAGCAATTTCGCCATTTTAATGTTCATTTTTAAGAAAATTGATCAATCTGGAAATAAAAGGTTGTTGTTTTAAACAAGCCCAATTTTATAAAAAGGACTGAAATGAAAATTGCACTGGTGTGCAGTCATTTCGTCGCGCTGGTTTGACAAGGTTCTAACTGACATTTTTGCCAAAAATGACTTAATCATTTTATTAAACTATTTAAATCATGATGAACAAAATAAACTGAAATTTACAGCGATATTGCGCAAAACAAGCAAACTGCTAAAGTGCCAAAGTTCTATCTGAAAATTTATTTAACTAATATTTAGTTTGACAAGGTTCTAACTGGCAATAACTTCATAATCTCTTGCTGGTTTTTATTAGCTATTATGATAGAGAATTTTATACCCATCAAAAATCATATAAAAAATAGGTCTAAAAATCAACAAAAAGTGTTCTTATTTGACACCGATGTAACTATTTTAACTTGTTAAATAAAAAATATCAGTAATATTAAAATTTAAACAACTTGTAATAAAACGTTTTTGTAGCAATAATAAAAACCAGGCTGCGTAGTTAAAAGAGAAACCATGAGAAAAACAATTGTAGTGAAAATGCAAATAAAAACTGATGACCACGCTGAAAAACAAATTTTTTCAAAAAGGAATTACCCCTTTAGATATTTTTTTCATGTAAAAGGAGAAAAAGTCCGTGTTTACAAAATATTTTACCTAACTATACTGTCAATTTCACAAAAGCTAGTTTACACAGCTCACAACACCAAAGATGTTAAAACAAATACTCCTGCACAAGATATACGAGGTAAAATCATGAAAGCCAAACGTACACAGAACAGTGCACAAAAACGTACACCAACTCAGCTAGAGATCACATAAAATCTTTTCGAACACTTGAGTCACATTGTCGTGTAAGTACCAATAGAGAATACCTTGAGTCACACCACAATATTTAAAAAAATGTATAATCTTTACAAAGAGAAATGTATAAACTAAAATGTTGAGCCAGTAAAAAAATCTATTTACTACCATATTTTCTCCACCGAATTCAATCTTGGTTTTCACATTCCCAAAAAGGATAGATGCGACCTTTGTGAGAAGTTTAAAGTTGCTGAAAACACTGTTACTATGTCTGAAAAATTGAGAGAAGACTTTGAAAGACATCAAGAAATGAGAGATATATGTGCTAAAGAAATGAGAGATATATGTGCTAAAGAAAAAAAAGATAAAAATGTTCCGCTTTTATTTTTTGACCTTCAAAATGTTATTTTGACTCCGCATGCAGAAATTAGTTCCCTTTTTTATCTGAGAAAGCAAAGCGTGTATATTTTGACAGCTTATTTTTCAACAACCAAAAAAGTGTACTGTGCATTATGGACTGAATCAATGGCGGGAAGAAGCGGCAATGATCTTCCCACTGCCTTTTGCAAAGTTTTGAGTGATGTGGCAGAGGAAAACGACGTAAGTGACTTAATTACTTGGTCTAACTCTTGCGTTCCTCAAAATCGGAAAAGTATATTATCAAATGCTGTGTTACATATTTAAAGAGACAATCCTAACATTAACTCAATCACTATGAAATATTCCCTTCAGGTCATTCATGCTCCCAAGAGGTGGATCATGCCCATAGGGAAATTGAAAAGCTCATGAGGAAAACTGATTTTTATAGTTTAATTGGATTGATAAGGATGTTGAACCAAGTTAACAGAAAAAATCCTTGTCGTATCATTCAAATGAAACCACATGACTTCAAGGAGTATTCAGTAATAGCAAAGCTGTTTAATTACAAGTCAGTTCCTTTTTTTAACGTTGCTGTTCTAATATTTACTTAAACATCTCACATTATACATTTTAAATCTAGCCGTGATTCAAAATTGTACAAAGGAACTTGTAGACTTAAAAAAAAAAGATATAAAAGCTGCATTTCCGTTTATGCCTCTCGAGGACAGAGATTACTATCGAGTTGTTCTTCACCTATAAAATAAACATGAAAAGCTTTTAAGGGTTGTACTTAATGTAAGAAAAATGAGTAAACAAAATGTTGTAACCTTGTTTTGTGACTGAAGTAATAATCTAATTTATAAAAATTAGCTTTTTATTATATTATTGTTTCAGTTACAAAATTTAAAGTAACTAACTGCTTCAGTCACAAAACTTCAAAGTAACTAACATGTTTCTAACTACCGTTAAACAGCAGTTAAAACCTTGTCATAGTGAGAATATGATTATTTCACCATGACAAGGTTCTAACTGCATTTTGGTGGTATTTATTTTTCTATGAAGAGTGAAACATTTTTTAATAAAAAATAGTTATACTTATAGCCAATGCTTATGTTATCATGAGTAAAAAAATTATCGATGGGTTTTTATTACTTTTTATGGTAGGAACATAACAATTTTTATAATTGATTTACTCAAAACTACTCGCGGATCAGTTAGAACCTTGTCAAACCAACGCGACGAAGTGTTTCGTGTAAATATTTTAAAATTTTAAGTTTAAATTAGAGTAATTTTTATTGATTTTCGGACCTATGTTTTTATACAATTCTTAATCAGCATAAAATTTTCTATAATAATTATTTATAAAAAGAGGAGGGGTGAAAACTATATTAGGGTCCCATTTTGGCCCTTTTTTTTTACCCTTTGCACCTAAAAAGAATTTCAAAAGCCCTTTTTTCTCTAAGTACACTACCAAAACTGTTATGAAAAAAAAGTTTCAACTAATTGACACTACATAAAACCTGGTGGTCTCTTTGGTCGACAGTGAAAAGTAATTTACTTTTATAAAACAAACATTATTTTGTAAAGAAAAGTGAATTTTCACTTTGAAATGTAAGTTATATAAAAGTAGATTATATAAAAAAGTAATTTACATTTAAATGTAAAATTGAGTTACATGGAAAAGTAATTTACTTTTACATTTAAAAGTCAATTACTTTTTTAAAATTACATTACATAATATAATTTTACCTCAAATTGTAACTTGCTTTTACATTTAAAAAGAATATATTTTCAAAAAAATTATATTACCTAAAGATGTTTCTACTAATGGACATTCTGGATTTTCAGAACAACGAATGAATCAATGACGTAATGTTGTGGAAGCCTTTTCTAATTAGGGCAAAAAAAACTTGTCTGGCTATATGATATCTTCAAAATTAACATTAAAATGGCAAAATTGCGGTGCTGCGTATGGTTGTTCTTATAGATACATGAAAGGTAATGACATTTCTTTTTACAGATTTCATAAAAAAAAAAAGCTCCAAATTGTTTGAGTTGGGACAGACACTTTCAGAGCATTTCTATGAATTATTACATTTTATAAAAAGCCTAGACTTAAAAAAACTTATCTAGGTAATTATTAAAATGAGTTCTCAAATGATCTTTAATTTATTGTGAACTTTAGATGCTCTCAACATGCATTTTCAACTTTTACTTCACACTTTTCGTCCGATAAAATCCCGCAAGTTAGACATCTAGCATATATATATTTTTATATAATTGACCTATGATTGACCAGCAAAACTAACTTTAGTTTGTAGTAATCAATATATTAATCGTATCAATATCCACTTTTACGTATTTACAATTTAAACTCGCCGAACATTATAACAATTTATATAACAATAGCATATTTCCATTAAAAGCCTAAATTTGCCTGATGCATGCTGGCTTTTATTTCACTTTCAAGGTTGGGGTCGTCATAAGAAAAACCAAGCTTAACAAAAAAAAAAAAAAAAAAAACATGACTTGCATGTAAATAAGTTATTCACTTGTATAGTTTTTATTCTTCGCTACTAGATACTAGAATTACGCTTTAATGACAAACCTTACGAGAGTATTTATAACATTGTTCGGCTTCGGTAAATCGATTGCACTATAATCAAAATATAATAAAGTATTAAAAACTTATTAAAAAACTATGACAAAAACTAAACTAAAAAAAAATGATATAAAAAATAAGAACCTTTATACAAATAAGTGTCAAATAAGACCAAACGTCCGGGTTCTTGTTGTCTAAAATATTAGCCTCGTTTAAAGCTTGTTCTGCTTCGAAACACTCGTCTAACTAAACAACAACAGTTCAATACGCAAAACGATCAACTTGTGAATGAAGTCTTACAATACAACAGCAAAAAAAAGCATTTTAAAACGGAATACTTGCTTTGTACGATGTTATACCAACACCAAGCCACGTGGTGCACGACGGCCAGTTCTTGCACAACTCCAAGTAAGTCGACTTTGCTTTGTGATACTAGAGAAAAAAAAAAGTCCGCTTAAAAAGCTCTCAAAATATAAAATTTATATACAAAAATCACAACACTATCAAAATAGTAAAAACCAAGTAACAACAAACTCCGTAAATCCCGTACTTTAAAACCGTAAGGGACCCATTTGTGTTTGCAACTGGGACCCATATGGGAAACCCATCGGGAACCCGCCGGATCTTGGCCGCGGTTTTCCTCTGGGACCCATATGGGTATGCCCGCTGGGTAACCCGTATAGTTCCCACAAAGTTTGCCAATTGCAAATCTTGTAAAACTACGTTTATAATTGAATCAGTGTTTTTTAAAAGGGCTGATTTGACATTTTTTTTGAAATTCACTTTTTGTGTGTTTTGTGTCCTTCTTTGATGGCTTCATCAGTTTATGTTAAAATTGTGTTTAAATTTTATCTTCTTACACAAATAAAGCCGCCTGAAAGTTTTCAATTTTTTTAAAAAAGGCAAGTTTGCTTCAAATACGCCCTTTTTAAAAAAATCACTCTCCAGCTGATTCGTATTTTTAGCCGCAAAACATGGAAAATGTAAGCAGTTTCGATTTCGAAATATTCGATTTTTTTTAAAAGGGCCAAATGTTCGAAATTTCATACATTAATTGTTAACAAACGAAATGTTATAACAATTATGAAAGTGTGCTAAGATGTTACACTAGCATATATTTTTTAAAAATTACACAAATTCTGTATATTTAATATTAAAAGATATAAAGAGTTTTTTTTAGTTTTCTCAAAAACGGGTTTTGAGTAAACCAGCCCTTTTAAAAAACACTGATTCAATTTACAGATAAAGTAAAACTGTATATGATTTGACTGTTTGTTTTAAACAAAATAACAATTAAAATTACAATGTCAAAATTGAGAGAATTTTTAACCATTCTTTAATCGCGTATCATCTGATTTCACGGTTGTTTCGCGAATTGGAAGCTTTTTCATCGTTTTATTCTCGTTTTCCATCGTTATATTCTCATTTCGAAGCTTTTTCTTGTTTCAATATAAGTAGGCACGTGCGTATCTGGGTTTTTACGGCACCGATTTTAAAGACAAAAACTGTGACCTTTTTTTTCACAGCGTGCTCGAAGTCGGTGTGGTAATGGTGTATTTATTTGTCTTTTTTTTTTAGAATTTTATATCAGCTTAGACTTTATTAAAAAAGTAGAATGTTTTATGTTGAATAAATTATGGTTTTTTTTTACGTGTAATAAATTTTTCAGTTTTTTTTATTGCTATTTAAAATTGTGTTCCTGTTCTGGCAATGCATTGATATTGAAGGCATGTTGGTACATATTTGAAATTTTCCAGTCAACTGTATAGATCTATTTTCATGTGCCTGCCAAATTTCATCAAAAAATATTCATGACCACATACCGTATTTTTCGACGGTATGTGTCTGTGACTGTTACACTTAATAAAACTGTTTCTGCTATTGTTACTGTTACTTTTTGTTATAAATTCTGTTGTTTTTTTTACAGTTACCAGTGATTTTCATACAGTTTAAAAATTTCGTTTCTGTTCCGGAGGTGCATTAATATTGAAGGCATGCTGGTACAAATTTAAAATTTTACAGGCAACTGTATAGATCTATTTTCTATGTCCCTTCCAAATTTCATCAAAAAATATTCATGACCACATACCCTATTGTTCCACGCAGTGGAGGTATGTATTTCCACTTCCGTTACATAGTGTGAGGAGGAGGGGCGGTTTTTGACAGTAGAGAATTCAGTATATTTGCTTTTTTTATTCATTATGATGATATATTTTATTAGAACTGTTATTTATATATTTACCTTTCATTGAAATTCATTAGTAACGATAAAGATAAGGCGAAAACGCTGAGGCTTTTAATGTATTTAAAGATCACCTCCATAAATATATATATATATATATATATATATATATATATATATATATATATATATATATATATATATATATATATATATATATATATATATATATATATATATATATATAATTATTGTAAATATTGCAAAAAAACGCGATATTTTTTTATGCATGTTTTATAAAATTTTATTATAAATTTTACTATTACGTTTTAAATCATTAAAAATACTTTGTTTCTTTAATTCGAAACTTTTTTAGTTAAGTTTTTTAATCGTTTTGCACATTTCACTATGCAAAATCATGCGTAAATTAACGATGATTCTATTACAAAGTTGCCGTTAGCCGAACGCGAGTTTTATACGAAAGTTGCATTTTTCCATAGTCATAAGAAATAGATAGTCTGGCCACTTGCGGTATTCCTTTGATCAACTCTTTGTTCGCATTTTTTTCGTGTCCAGTCCGCTTCAGAGTGCACAAAATTTGTTTTCATCGATTGTTTATCTACGAACTGCTTGTTTAAATTACATCTTTTTCATCCAATATTTTGAATGCCTGGTGCTAATTGTTCTATTTATGGATGCAGTACTTCTAGGAGGCATAAGGGAGTCTCAATATTTAAAGTTCCTGCTTCTAACGACAGTTTTAATACGTCTTGGAGGGAAAGTCTGATTGCCATTATTCTCAAAGATCGTTATGAAGATTTAAGTTTGAAGACTCAAATAGAAAATAAGCGTCTGTTTATTTGTGAAAAGCATTATCTTCCAGAAATGATACTTTATAATGATAAAAAAAAGACATTAAAACCTGGATCATTGCCGACTCTGTGCTTACCAAAAAAATCTTTCACACCATCAATTCCTATACAAAGAAAATCTGCCTCTGCCATCATTGCTAAAAAAGATGCTTTAACGACTTCAAATAATATTACTGCCTTTAAGCCTATATATAAATCATTTGAAGAGTTCTTAAATCGTATTAGCAAGTTAAAAATTAGTGACTGGACCATGAGTGTGAGTCCTGTTGTGGCAGAGTTTAAACTTTATGATACAATCCACACATGTCCTCGATATGAAATATATGTTGATGATAGTCTTGCTTTCACCATTCGTGTATATTCTTGGCTCATTCCAGATGATCATTTAATATATACAAAATACAGAAGATCTATGCGACATATTTCAGCATCTAATCTTTTATCTATTGTTACTTCTTTTAACCTTTGTTCTGGAATAACTGATGTCTTTGCATTAAAATCAAATCTTTATATTAAACATTGTATTTCAAAAAAATTTGATTTATTTTCATCTAGGAGTGAGTTTCCCTTAAACCAGACAGAGTATTTTCGATCTCAGTCATGTATTATGCTGATTGAGT
This sequence comes from Hydra viridissima, assembly GCF_058129835.1. Classification (NCBI taxonomy): domain Eukaryota; kingdom Metazoa; phylum Cnidaria; class Hydrozoa; order Anthoathecata; family Hydridae; genus Hydra; species Hydra viridissima. Next base: position 5,880,189 of record NW_028324308.1, on the reverse strand, counting down.
GGATGTTATGCTGTTCACAATGTAAAAGTATTGAAAAAAGTGAAATTAAATGTTTGAAAAAAAGATTAGCTACTTCTAGTATCCCTGCTAAATTAAATGCACCAATTACATTTACATCTCCAGATCGTCTGAAGCTTACATTACAGAGTGTTCGTCTAGAAAATAAAGAATTAAAAAAAGAATTAGCTTTGATGAAGCAAGAGATTGAAAATTCATCACTAGCTATTAGTAAAAATATTGAAAGTGATTTAGTTCAAATAATGGCAGAAGCTGATAAAAGTCAGATTTCTCCATTTATGAACCTGTTTTGGGAGGAGCAGCAAAAATATTTAAAATGCTCAAAGCAAGGGATTCGTTATCATCCAGCAATAATACGTTACTGTTTGGGATTAGCTGCAAAATCACCAGCTGCTTATGAAGCAATAAGGTTAAATGAGAAAACTCATTCTGGTTTTTTAATTTTACCAAGTCGTAGGCGATTGCGTGACTATAAAAACTATGTAAAGCCCAAGTTGGGATTCAATAAAAACATAATAGAAGAATTAAAAGATAAAGTCATTAATTTTTCAGTTCAAGAGAAATTTATAGTCCTAGTTCTTGATGAAATGAAAATTCAAGAAAATCTTGTTTGGGACAAACATTCTGGAGAATTAATTGGTTATGTTGATTTGGGTGATCCTAGTGTTAATTTTGCAACGTTACAACAAGCTGATAAGCTTGCTTCTCATGTTTTAGTTTTTTTAATTAGAAGTATTGTAAATCCTTTTAAATACAGTTTTGCAAATTTTGCTACTACAAATATTACATCAGTGCAATTATTTTCTCTATTTTGGAAAGCTGTAGGAATTTTAGAAATCTCTGTTGGTTTAAAAGTAGTTGCTGTTACTTGTGATGGAGCATCATCGAATAGAAAATTTTTTAAAATGCATTTTAATCTGACTGAAGAAGAAGATATTAATGGTAATGTTGATGTGACTTACCGCACTGATAATCTATTTGCTGATGATGATGATAAAAGATTTATATATTTTATTTCTGATGTTCCTCATTTAATTAAAACAGCAAGGAACAACCTTTACCATTCTGGAGCTGGTAAAAGCAATCGTTATATGTGGAATCAGGGTCAACATATTTTATGGTCCCATATTTCTGATTTATTTTATGAAGATTTAAAATGTCAACTACATGCATGTCCAAAGCTAACTGTTGAGCACATTAAAATAACTCCATTTTCAGCTATGAATGTTCGTTTAGCTGCACAAGTTTTAAGTGATTCATGTAGTACTGCATTAAAAATCTATGCACCATCAGATACAGCTGGGACAGCACAATTTTGCAAATATTTTAATGATTTTTTTGATTGCTTAAATGTTCGGAATACAAATGATTGTATATTAAAATGCAACTCTTTTTTGAAACCATTTTCTGACACAAATGATGTTCGATTTACATGGCTTAGAGAAACATTTTTAAAGTATCTTTCTGATTGGCTTTTTTCTATTGAATCAAGATCTGGAAATTTTTCAAAAAGTGAGAGAAGTAATATGTTTATTACTTGGCAAACTCATGAAGGTTTAAAAATCACAGTTAATTCTGTTATTGAACTTGTCAAATTTTTAATTAACAACAATGTAAGTTATGTATTAACTGAAAGGTTTTGTCAGGATCCTTTAGAAAATTACTTTGGACAACAACGGTCAATTGGTAGAAGAAAAGATAATCCTTCCTTGTTTGATTTTGGTTTCAATGATAATACCATTCGAAATCAACTTATATTTCACCCAATTGCAGGTAACTGTCAAAATGTCAATGAATCAAACAAAATATCAAGGGAGAGTACAACACGTATACCACGCAGAAAATGGACCAACTCTGAAAAATGTATTAATATGAAAAGTTGACTTTTCAAGTGATTCAATAAAAATTTCCCTTATGTCTCCTTGTACTGCTGAAAACAAAGAAAAAGAACATACATAAAAACGGCTATTTTCATAGCCACAAATCTTATTAAAAATGTTAAATGGCATAAAATATTGATTAGTTACATTAGAATTTTTTTTATATTTGTAATAAACTAAATTTCAGTTAATTTTGTAGACATTTCCTTACATTTACTTTTGTTACAATATAAACAGGCACCTATTATTCTTTTTATAAAACCTCCACAGGTATCCACTTCCCCCAAAAAAACTAGTGATTTCACAGGCAGATCTAAGTTAAGATTAGTTGATGTATGCATATATATATATATATATATATATATATATATATATATATATATATATATATATATATATTAGGGGTAGAATTGATCTTTGAGTTGTTTTTGATCTATGAGTTATTAGTTGTTTATTATAAATATAAAACTAGTGTGCATAGTTAATTTTGGACTTCATTTTTAACTATTCTTTGTTTTCTTTTAGATAAGGGAGGGTCTCTTACCTAGCTTTTATTTCTATAAACAAATAACAAAAATTTTAAAAACTAATCTTTTTAATGACAAATAGTTGCTAAAGTTACTATGCCAAGCATGCTTTCATGAGATTTGTGGCTATGAAAATAACCGTTTTTAAGTGTAATATTCTACTAAACTTCTATAATCCAATTGATGTTTTTTTCATTTTTGAGCAGAGGGATTTTGACTTTGTTTGATTCTCTTTGATTTTGTGGATACTTAGTTTTTCTTTTGCATACGAAAAAGATCTTACTCTGACATAAAGTGTAATCAGATGATAAAATAAGTTTAAAGACAGTTCTTTGGAAACTCGATTTGTGCAAAGACCACGAAGTTCAGATATGTTAGCCAAAACTCCACTGTTTTTTAAGGTTTCAGCTACAATTAACTCTGAATCAATTTTTTTTACAAAACTTTTACTTTGATGGCGAAAGAGAAACTCAACTTTTGTAAAAATTTCTAAAACTGGAGGAGACACTTTCCACAAACCACCACGATTTTTAGCATTCACAAATTTATCATAAGCTTCAGTGCATGTTTCTGGACTCTCAAATAATTGTTCTGTTTTACCAGCATTAAGAAGTGAAAGGCAGTCTGTGCTTAACTTTTGCTGCCATAATCGAGAACTGCGAATTCTGCAATAAAATGTGCTAAATACATAACCACTTAGATAAAAGATAATTTCTTTGTCTCTATCAGAAAATTCAACAGGTGATAAACCATTTAAATTTAAAAAAGAAGTATTGTAAAGTGAGTTTGTAAGAAATGCTAAAACATGATTGCATAGTTCATAGCCAAGAAGTCTAGTCGATTTTTTAGTCAGATTGCTAAATAAAATTCCTTGATTAACAGTTTTGTAAAATTTAGGATAAAATCTTTCAGCATCACCATCAGCTTTAAAACCAGCTATTACTGTCTCTAATAGAGATAGAGTTTGTTGTGAAGTATCTAAAATTATTGCATGATTAATCCTTAACTCATCTCTATACAAATCAGGATAGCATTCATCGTTGATTAAGGTAGTAATACTTTTATCAAGCAGATTTTTAAATTCATCAAGAAGAATAGGTGGTTTAGGACTTTGTATCGTTAAATCTAAAGGAATACTTTGATGCTTTGAATTTGTATGCCTTGTAAGTCCTCTTTGAGATATGCACTTCTTAGAACAAATTGTGCAAGAAAATGTGCAATCAACTTGTTCACTAGATAACTCCAACACCAAAGCATCTAAATCTTTAACAAAATTTTCGTCTTCAAAAAGAATATCATTCTCCAAAGAAAAAAATAATGCTTCTTTATCAAATTCACCATAGAGTTCTTTCTGCGTTTCCATTTTTTGTGCACTCAGTTCCTGGCCGCCCGACAAATTTCAAGTGTTTCGTATGATTATAAGAAAAATCCAGATATTACGGCCCAAGTGACCAGACTATCTATTTCTTATGACTATGATTTTTCTTAAGCAATGCTTCATAAAAATAATTTTACTTAAATGAGCATAACTTTTTTTGTAATGATTCTTTTTTCATAAAGTTTTCTCCATTTTATTACAAATTCAAAGCTGTTTCGAACCATATACAAAACTTGAATAAATAAATGGTTTGAAAGCTTTACACACGTACCTAATATAAGCTGTAAAAAATAAAATTTAACTGTTAGTCTGAAATTTTATAGGTAACACACCAGGTTTTATTCATTTAATATATTATAAAACTCTCTACGCAACACTCTTCAGATAAAAAAATTGTTGTGATAGTAAATGTATAACATTCCTTTAGTTACTGATAAACAAATTTTAATTTTATATTGATATTGTATATATTTTTAAATAAATAAATAAACATATATAAATTTTATAATATAAATATAAATATATATATATATATATATATATATATATATATATATATATATATATGTATATATGTATATATATATATTTATATATATATATATATATATATATATATACATATATATATGTATATATATATATATATATATATATATATATATATATATATATATATATATATATATATATATATATATATATATATATATAGTATTGTAGAAATTATGTTAATATTTCCAGTAAGAGTGCTCAATACAGCGTAGAATAAGTAGAGCGAATATATAATTTTGTTATTATATAAACTAAATAATTAGCTTGGTTTATATTACATTACTTAAAGTTTCACGTAATAGCGATCATCAGATGTTATAAACCGTAAAAAAACGTAACGACAAAAAAATACGAAAAAAGTGCTATGGAGTGTCTGCTATGATGGCATTAAAGTTTTTTATTAAAAATTTATTTTCATGGCGGCACTTTGATGTAAGTTCGCTTCGTTTATTAAGCAAGTCTAGTTTCGAAGTAATAATGCGGTACTTTTCGGTCAAGCACAAATTACAGTAATTACCACCAGGTTTAAATGGTTCTGCCTGATCGAGAATATTCCACGTAAGGATGGGTTCTAAACCTTTACTTTTGCACTCCCATACAAATTTAGAAAGTTCAGTGGAGTTTGCTTTACTTTCATAACGAAAAGAATTCTTATGCTTATACCATCTGTCTTTAAAGGTTTTTTCAGTGAGCCCAATATAATAATGCCCCTTTTCTTGCTGCTGAGTTTTAACATTGCAAATATAAATAAGGTTTTTCGTAAGGCATTTTCCATTTAGTGGGCATGCAGTGGTTTGTCGGCAATTGCATGATTGGCTATTATTGTCAGTAGAATTAGATAGAATTCTTTTGTTATGAGCAGTAATAATTTTCTTAATATTTGGGAGGCAGCTGTAACTAACTTTTAAGTTGTTCCGGTTAAAAAGTTTGCGAAATTTATGGTCTTTAGGAAAGCATTTATCAATTAAACCCAAAAATACCTTTGCTACGTTTGTTCTAACGTTCAGTGAAAACGGAGGGTTAAACCAAATAACGTTTCGTTTTCGAGATCCTGCACCACTATTGCTGCTTTTATAATATCAGCGGCCCTCAGTCAGAAAAAATTTAAAAAAATTTTGTCAAGATTTTTAAAGATAAATTCAACCTTACTATTACTATTAAACCTAATTTAAAAATTGTAAACTTCCTCGACACCACACTTAATCTCCTTAACAGTACTTTTCAACCTTACCGAAAACAAGAAGAGAACCCTATGTATATCAACGTCAACTCCAATCACCCACCTAATATCATCAAATCGATACCGAAAATGATTTCTAACCGCATCAGTAATATATCTTCAAATAAAGAGGTTTTTGATAGAGCCGCACCGTTTTATAACAACGCTCTCAATTCTTGTGGATTTAAAGGAAAAATTTTTTTCAATCAAAACACGCCCAAACGTGGTGCAGGATCTCGAAAACGAAACGTTATTTGGTTTAACCCTCCGTTTTCACTGAACGTTAGAACAAACGTAGCAAAGGTATTTTTGGGTTTAATTGATAAATGCTTTCCTAAAGACCATAAATTTCGCAAACTTTTTAACCGGAACAACTTAAAAGTTAGTTACAGCTGCCTCCCAAATATTAAGAAAATTATTACTGCTCATAACAAAAGAATTCTATCTAATTCTACTGACAATAATAGCCAATCATGCAATTGCCGACAAACCACTGCATGCCCACTAAATGGAAAATGCCTTACGAAAAACCTTATTTATATTTGCAATGTTAAAACTCAGCAGCAAGAAAAGGGGCATTATTATATTGGGCTCACTGAAAAAACCTTTAAAGACAGATGGTATAAGCATAAGAATTCTTTTCGTTATGAAAGTAAAGCAAACTCCACTGAACTTTCTAAATTTGTATGGGAGTGCAAAAGTAAAGGTTTAGAACCCATCCTTACGTGGAATATTCTCGATCAGGCAGAACCATTTAAACCTGGTGGTAATTACTGTAATTTGTGCTTGACCGAAAAGTACCGCATTATTACTTCGAAACTAGACTTGCTTAATAAACGAAGCGAACTTACATCAAAGTGCCGCCATGAAAATAAATTTTTAATAAAAAACTTTAATGCCATCATAGCAGACACTCCATAGCACTTTTTTCGTATTTTTTTGTCGTTACGTTTTTTTACGGTTTATAACATCTGATGATCGCTATTGCGTGAAACTTTAAGTAATGTAATATAAACCAAGCTAATTATTTAGTTTATATAATAACAAAATTATATATATATATATATATATATATATATATATATATATATATATATATATATATATATATATATATATATATATATATATATATATATATATATATATATATATATATATATATATATTAGTAAAAACACTTATCTACAAACAACATCATTCGACTGAAACACTTTTACTTAAACTAACCAAAGATATATTTGAACTTTTTTAGTTCACTGTACCCAAAAAGTTAAAATTGGTAATTCATGTTCATCTTACCAAAATGTAAAATATGGAGCACCCCAAGGTACAGTCCTGGGTCCAAATCTCTTTAATATCTAGTTGTAGATATACCAAAATGTCTTGAATACATTTCTAAATGGATGTGTGAATCATTCATAAACCAATCAATAACAAAAATGTTAATTATGGCACCACCTAACATTCAAGAAGATATTATTATTAAGGGTACTTTTGTTAACAAGGAATGCATTTAATTTGTTGATTCCGCAAAAAGTCTAGATGTGATACTCAACAATCAATTATCTTTAAAAACACAAATAAATAAGACTGTTAAAAAGTGTTACACTATAATGAGAAAAATACCCAAAATAAAACAATTCTTATCCCATAAAGAGCTGTGCACCATAGTATGTTCATTATTATTTTCACAACTATATTATTGTAACTCCCTCTACTTTGGAATTGATAAGACACTACAGTCTGTTCAGAACTGTGCAGCAAGATTGCTCAGAATTGTGCAGCAAGATTTAACACCAGAATAGAAACTCAAGTAAATAACAAAGAATATAACAACTTGCATTGGCTAGAAATTAGAGAAATAATATATTTCAAGGTCGTTTTAATAATGCAGAAATCTATTAAACAGGAAGCACTAACGTCGATATGCAATTTAATTCAATACTCTATGCCAGAAAGAACACTAAAACTAAAAGAAACAAAATACAATAATCATTTCAGCAATCAAGCATCATCCCAGTTTGGTCTTAAACTTTGGAATATACTTCTAAATACCATCAGTGACAAAAAAATACACAACTGTTTTTAATGAAAAACTAAAATCATATTTAATGGTGAATGGAATGAATGAATATCAATATCAATATATATATTTCGTGTTAAGGATGTTACAAAAAAACACAGGTCATTGCAAATAGTAATTCACTAATAAACCGCAATGACCTAAATAATATAAAGAAAAAATAAGAGAAAAACATAAGAAATAAACTAGTCACATAGTAAAAATAGAACTTTACAAAAATTTATAAGTAACACTTACAAATCAGGCTTTTAAAAGAATTAAAATATAGGTCAAATAGTTATTATAATGTATTCACATATACATACATATATACGCATATACACAAATAAGAAATTATAAAATGTACATAAACATAAAGAAAAAAGTTATAGAGGTTAAGAATAAAGTTAAGCGTAACTTTTTAGATAAAAATGATGGAGTGACTTTAAGAACAGATTCTTGGATCTAAGGATAAAATCTGTTTTTAGGGTGTACGGAAGGGTGTTCCAAGATAGGATACACTGATGTGTAATGGAATTTATTCCATGTTTAGTTGTCTGTTTTTGTGGGATGGTTAAGTTGTTAAATGTGACTGATCTTAGGTTATGCCCACACGTTGTCCTACTGTTAAAGTAGTTGAGAAATATGGAAGGAAGAAGACCGTGTTGTTGATCCCAGACAAATGAACAATTTAGAAACTGGATTAAATCATAGAAACGAAGAACTTTGGATGTAAGATACTGGATGTCAGTAGGGAAGTCTCTTGGACAGAAATGAATTATTCGTATTGCTCTATTTTGAAGCGAAACGATTTTAGACAGACGGACGGTTTTAGATTGTCCCCAAACTTGGCATGCATATTGTAAATGTGAACCAAAAATTGAGTGATATATAGATAGTAATGTTTCAAAATTAACGTAGTGTCGAATTTTTGCTAACATGCCGTTGGCACGGATGAATTTGAGAGTAACGTTATTTATATGTGTTTTAAATGAAAGTTTCTCATCTATCACAACACCAAGATAAGTTATGTTACTAGACAAAGGCAGCGTTTGGCCACTTATTCTAAAGTTCAAGTATTTTGGAAGATTCTTGTTAGTTTTCTTAGAAAAGTTAGTATACTGCGTCTTAAATATTACTATTTCTGTTTTTTTAGTATTCAATGAGATTTTGTTTGCTCGGAGCCATTGAACAAGACTGGCCATATCCTCATTAATATATTTATTTAGTTTTTTGAGGGAGTTTGTCGTTAATTGAAGATTTGTATCATCAGCAAAATGATACGTGTTTGAATGTTTGATAGAAAGATTAAAGATCATTGATGTAAATAATAAAGAGAAGAGGACCTAATATGGATCCCTGAGAAATACCAATGCAAACACTTTTGATGTCTGAGAAGGTGCCATTTAAAGTAACAAACTGTTGACGATTGGAAAGGTATGATTTAAACCATTGCAACGGGATGCCGCGTACACCATAATAGTTAAGCTTTGATAGGAGAATGCCATGGTCTACGGTGTCAAAAGCTTTTTGTAAATCAATGAAAACCCCACAGGCAAAGTTTCCATTATCAAGAGCAACTCTTATACTTTCTGTAATTTCGATAAGAGCGTGAGCTGTAGAATGCTTTTTACGAAAGCCAAACTGGTGTTTATATAAACATTGATTTTGGTTTAGGAAGTCGTATAATTTATTATGCATAACCTTTTCAAAAATTTTGCTTAAATTAGAAAGAAGAGAGATCGGACGATAGTTGGTGCAGTCAACCGTTGATCCTTTTTTGTGGACTGGAATAACTTGGGCCAGCTTGAAGACATCAGGAAATATTCCTTTGCAAAATGAGTTATTTAAGATGGTACTTAGTGGTTTGCATAGATTTTTTGGCACCAGTTTAAAAAGTTTTGTTAGAAGGCTGTTCGGTCCAACACTCTTCCCTTCAATGATAGTGGAATTTATATAGTCGAGGGTTTCCTCTTCAGTTATTGGTTGCACATAAAAAGAGTTGCTATTAGGATTGGTCAGATACTTTTGAAAGTTGAATTTAGACTTCAGAATTCCATTGGATAATTTTGAAGCAATCGTAGTAAAGAAATTGTTAAAATGGTTAGAGATAGCTTTAGGATTAGTTTCGCATTTGTTGTTGATCAGTATGCTTGTTGGGGAGTAACTTTTATTCGGATTTACATTTATCAACTTTTTATACCTTTCCACGTGTTTTTTATATTATTGATATTATGACTGAAAAAGTTTGTGTAATATTCCTTTTTGCTAAACTTTATAAGATTGCTTATACTATTACGATATTGTTTGTAATGGAGAACTATTCCACCAGAAAACTCATGATTATTAAATTTTCTAGCTTTGTTTAATTTGTTGCACAGCTGAGCAAGTGTTTTGCCAACTTCTGGCAAAACACAGTAGCTGTGGATAAACCCATAAATTTATTATTTATTTATTTATATATATAAAAGCCTGTCTAACTTATCTCAATTTACAAACTCTAGAACAAAGAAGGCAGTTAGGGGATATGATACAATAATTTAAAGCATTCAAGGGAGTTAATGAAGTAAATTGGTTTCATATCAATGCACACCACATTCCCTTTTAGCACAAGGACCTGCAAGTAATGTTAAAGGCTCTAAGCTATATATATATATATATATATGTATTAGGGCTTGCATGCGATTAAAATTTTTAATCGCAATTAATCGCACGATTAAATTTTTTGATCATAATTAATCGCGCGATTAATCGAACATTATAATTTAAATAAATTAAGGAAACAAACAGGAAAAGTTTTTTAAATCATTTGATCTATTTGCATGCAAATGATAAAACATCATAAAAAAGTTCTAATTATAGTTTATATTGTTTCTAATACAACCAATAAAAATAAAATATTTTAAAAACTTGAAACAAAAAATTTCTTAAAGCCAGTCTTTTAAACATAATAACATGTTCAATGAATCTGGCAGCAGAGATGATCTGTGCTTGTCTGCAATGAATCCAGCGGTTGAAAACAGTCTTTCGCATGGAACTGTAGTCGCTGGAACTGACAAATATTTCTTTGCGATTGTTGCTAATCGAGGATATGAACCTTAATGTAGCTTCCACCACTGAAGAGGATCTGAATCCATTTTGGCGCAGGGTTCTTTTCGATATCGACTCACTTCATCTTCACTTGGGCAATCAACGTCATCCAGATCTGGTAGATTGAATGCCATTTTAAAATTTTTTGCTGATGGCTGTTGCAAAATAATTATTCAAATATTACCATAAATAAAGCATATAGATATTATCTAACTATTTCAATTAATATTATAGTACTCATAGAGTTTTATCTATTATTAAAACGATTATTTTAATAAATGCAATTTTGAATATATTATTATGTCATTAGAATAATTCAATAAAAAAACAATATCAAATTTATTACTACAAAATGCTCACCTCTTTTGGTTCTTGTTCTATTGATACTGGTCTGAGGTCTGGAACAGATTCAAGAAGCTTCGATAATCTCTGCCAGACATTTGATCTTTCATTTGAAGCTATAAACGATAAATTCTTAAATCTTGAATCCAATGCTGACAAGATTTGCAACCAACTATCATTCGAAAAATCATTAAATCTGCGCTCCATTTCATTTACAAATTTTTCTTTAAATAGCGTGATGTAACGAGGATCATCATCTTGAATAACCATTTCACGTGATAAGTGGCATATAATTGGTAAAACCACCAAACTAGATACGTATTTATTACCACCTAACAATTCTGAAGCCACTTTGCATGGTTGCAAAACATCAGCAATTTTCTCCATTTTTTCCCACTCTCTTTCTGTCAAAGTCTGTAAGTAATGGTTTTGCTCATCAATCGTACTGTGATGGCTCTTTTATGTTTCAACATACGTCTCAGCATATCATACATGCTATTCCACCTTGTAACAACATGCTGAATTAGATTTTCTTGTGGCAGGTCGAGGTCAATCTGATTTTCATGTAATTCCATATTATTTGCTGGACTATGTTTAAAATGTCCAACAATTCTGTGACATTTAGCTAGTGTTATGTCAAATGCAGTCTCTTCAATGGCAGATTTTATAATTAGCTGAACGGTATGTGCGAAACATGGAAGATGTTTAAAAGGAAAACTTGATACAGCCTTTACAATGTTTCTACCGTTATCAGTACCAATAGAAAATATTTTTTCAAATAATCCCCATTCATCTGCAATATTTCTGATGTGGGTTGAAACATTGTCACTGGTGTGTCGGTCCAATGTTTGATGAACACCTAAGGCAAATGAGTTCAACATCCAGTTGTTATCTATCAAATGACATGTTAAACCAAGGTAACTGACATTACCCATTGAAGACCAATGATCACAGGTAATTGCTATACTAGTAGCCATGTTTACGAGGTCTATTTTTTTTTTCTTCTCATCTTCATAGAAAGTTTGCATTTTAATTTTAATTGTGTTTTGACAGGGAAGATTGTAACTGTAGTCGGACGTTGCTGTTCGAATGATATTCGTCAAACCTGGATCTGTAACAATGTTGAGTGGTCGACAGCTACTGGCAACCCAGCAAACAATGGCTTCCGTAATTTCCTTTGATTTATCTGCAGAAATTTGTTTATTTACGCCATTTTGTGATTTAATACTGTCCTCAATTGTAAGTTGTTTTGAGGAACTCACGATCTTGTTTTGATTTTTACTAGTAGTTGCGAAGAACACGTGGTTACTGTTCAAATGATACTGAAGCGTTGTAAGACTTCGGTGATATGCAAATTCTTTGGAACAATATTTACAGATAACCAATTTTTTTGATTCGTCTTTAAAAATAAAGGCTCCGTTGAGGATAGATTGATTGCCGTTTGAACCCATAATTTAAATTATTAACAAATAAAGTTCATCAGGATAAGATATTAAAATTTTGGAAATTTAATAAATTTATTAACAAAACAACAACGCGATCAAAACAATTTCGAAAACAAAAATTATAAGGTAAGAGAGACATAATTGAGACAAATAAAACAAAATGGCATCATCAATGAGTAAACATTGATTAGAAATAAGAAAGTGGTATAAAAATTTCTTTATTATACTCAAAAATTATTTTTTGATGCTAACCAAAATTAGCATCGCCAAAATAATTTATGATCTAATCTAATCGTCAGGGTTAGGGTTAGGGTTTTATGAAAATTTATGAGTTAAAAAATTTCATTTGCGTTAATTTTTTTAACTTGCGTTAAATTATTAGCGCTTTAACGCGTTTTTAACGCGTTAACTTTGCAAGCCCTAATATGTATATATATATATATATATATATATATATATATATATATATATATATATATATATATATATATATATATATATATATATATATATATATATATATATATATATATATATATATATATATATATATATATATATGAAGTATAAAAGGGAATAGATAGATATCTAGACTTAGAAAATGTCAGAATTAAGCAAGCTCTACGTATGTATAGAATGTTCAAGGGGAATCGAAAATCTGTCCGATTTAGTAAAAGTCTGACTTATCCAGGGTTCAACTTAACAGGGTATATATATATATATATATATATATATATATATATATATATATATATATATATATATATATATATATATATATATATATATATATATATATACATACAATATTAAATATTAGGCTTTAATCGAATATATAAAGACACTACAATAACGACAACAAAGTAAGTTAAAAACGCAAGGAATAAACCATAAAGAAAGGGAAATGACGTCTTTAGATTAGAGCTTTTAATATACGACAGTCTTCTCCGCCTTTTTTTTTTTTTTTTTTAATAAGAATTTTGAATTAATGAGTGATGTAATCATTTAGGTATTTTGGTTTTTTAATATTTCGTCCGAATCTTGAAAATGTTCTGTTCTGTGTTTCTACGGTAGCAGGGCTTTGAGAAACAAACTGGCCTGGTGTGCCTATTTCTGGTGAATTGATATTTGTGGTGCCATCCATTGAAGAGTTCTCAAGATCATTATGTGGGGTTAAAATTATTTCACTGGTTTCGGTTGATGCATGCCGCCCTTGATTTTCCTGATTGTAGGTATCAGTATCAATAGATATTTGGTCTGTACATAATTCAACGGATTGTTGTTGGACCGGCTCTGCATAACTACTAGATTCTGCCGATGAGTCATTCTCCTTAAGTGGACCAAGATCTCTGGTCGATACTGTGTCAATCTTACCATTTTGAAATCTGACGCGTGCAAAATAGGGAGATATTGTTTCTATCAGCTGGACTTTGTCAACGAGTGGATCTCCCTTTTGTCTGATTTGCCGTCTGTAAAGGATTACAGAATCCTGCTCAGCTAGAAAATCCGGTAGTACGGTACCTACAATGGATGAACGTTGGAAGTTCATCATCCTTTGAAGTGGTGTTTGATTGGTGGCAGTACAAAGTAGTCCTCTTACTGAAGATAGAGCCATTTTTAAGTCAACTTCCCACTTTTCTTTTCCCAGATTTAATGTTTTTAGGGCTAGACTAATTACTTTTAATACAGTACCGTTTGTCCTTTCACATTGCCCATTGCCTTGCGGGTGATAGGGAGTAGTTCTGGTTTTGATGACACCATTTCTTTCAAGGAGTTTTTGAAGTTTTACGCTTTCAAATTGTGTCCCCCGATCTATGTGTATTAAAGATGGTGAACCAAATAATGAGAATAGGCTGAGGAGATGACGTATAACAGTATCTGCAGTTATATCGTTACACGGAAACGCAAATGGGTATCGTGAGTATTCGTCAACTATCAGGAGCATGTATCTATTTGCTGTAGTGGATTGTAAGGGACCAACAAAGTCCATGGATAAACATTCCCACGGTCTAGTTGACTGAACAAGACGACCTGTTGGAGGCTTGTAGAAACGTGGTTTAATTTCGTTGCACGTGGTAGTTCTTAGTTAGTTGCTTAATTTCTGTGGTCGAATAAGGTAAGTTTCGGCTTTTGCAATAATGTAGCATTCTTTTAACTCCCGGGTGACATAGTTGGGAGTGGATATAGTGTAATGTTCTTGAGGTACTTTGTAATGAACAAATCGGGAGAGGGCGTCAGCAGCAATATTTTTGTGGCCCGGTCTATATGAGATTGTATAGTTGACGTCTGCCAATTCTAAGCGCCAGCGAGTAAGTTTATCGTTTTTGATTTTCGTTGACCCCTGTTTGTTAAAAATAAGTGATATTGATCTTTGGTCTGTTACAATGTTAACGAGTGGGACCGAGTTGATTAGATGTTTCCATCTTCTGCAGCATTCCACTATAGCTGCAGCTTCTTTCTTAACAATCGCATGTTTCTTTTCGGCATTTGTTAGGGTCCTTGAAAAGAAAGCCACTGACCTGCCTAGCTATAGTAATGTTTCTGTAGTTAGCGGGAGATTAAAGTCAGGGGAGGCCAGGCACGCTTCAACTAGTTTATTTTTAAGCGTTTTGATTGCTAATTTGGCATGTGTGGTTAGGCCCCGAGATAAAAAATCTTTCCTTGCTTCAATAAGTGGCAGAGTTAGTTCGGTGCAGTTTTGAATCCATTTGGCGTAATATGCAAAAAATCCAATCATTCTATTTAGTTCTCGTAAAGTTCGTGGATCTGGCATATTCATTAAGGCTTCGCATCTCTTAGGGTCGGGTTTTATGGTACCGTTCTCAATAACATGGCCTAAAAATTCTATTTGAGTTTTTTTGAAATTACTCTTTTCCATGTTTATCTCTATATTGACATCTTTAGCCGCGTTTAGGAACCTCTTTAGGTTTATGTCATGCTCATGGTCATCTTTTCCACCAATAATCAAATCTTCAAGGTAAGCATAGGTGTTTTCCAGCTCTTTGGTCTGGATAAATTCGTCCATTACTCGTTGAAAGATTGGCACAGCATTAGTGCAACCAAAAGGTAATCTTTTGAACTCGTAAAGTCTACCATTAGCTTCAAATGCAGTTAGTTTATAGTCTTCTGGTCGTATTTTTACCTGATGGTATACTGGTTTGAGGTCAATAGTACTAAAAACTTTATTGGCTGCTATTTTAAGTAACATGTCGTCAATTCGTGGTGTTGGGTATGAATCTAATGGCGTGTGTAAGTTGATTGTATTTGAATAATCGGTAACTAAGCGATTTTTGTACCCTGAAGATACCACAAAGCATTGAGCACGCCAAGGGCTGCGGCTTACTTGAATGATATTTTGTTTGAGCATGCGGTTGATTTCTTCAGTTAAAAATGGGATATTTTTGCTCTGTCGTGATTTCGAGGCTTAATTTTATTGATATCTACTCCAGGTATTAATGCATATGTGTTACATATCATGCTGTTTGTAGCAAGACAAAATTTGAGTGGTTCTTTATTTCCTTTAAAGCTGATAATTAGGGAAGAATGTTGTGACAGAACGTCCATTCCGATAATTACAGGCGCCACCAAGTTGTCAACGACAAGAAACTGTGCTTTTAGCTTTTCGCGAACCATTAGTAATGAACCTCGAAAAATTCCTTTTACTTTTAGAGTGGAGTGATCTGCCAGTGAAACCTGTGAAGTGCACCGAGTGTCGTAGATAAGGTTCCATTGGATAAGAAGTTCGGAAGTAATGAATGATTTGTCTGAGCCGGTATCCAATAATGCTTGAGTCTTTTTTTTGTTTATGGTGACGTCAATTAATCTACTTGGTGAGTTAATTGCGGCTATGGCCGAAGATAGTTGTGTACTCTCATCCTCGTCGTCTGAGCATTTTTCGTTTATTGCGGCTGTTTTAGCGTAATTTTTTTTTTCTTTTTGACAGACAGATGGTTGACCAGTGACCTTTTCTTTGACAGTTTGTACAGGTAGAGTTACGTGCTGGGCATTTTGCTTTTGGGTGTAACTTACCACCGCACCAAAAACAAGGTTTGATAATTGCTTGATTTTTCGTAGCAGCAAAATTTGGTAGTACGGTGGAAGCCGTTGTTGTTGTTAAATTGAGAGCATCTTCGGCTGCTAGTTCCATAGTAAGTGATGTTTTATAAAGTACATCTAGATTTTCTTCTGTAGATTTTAGTAGTCGCTGTCGAATAGTTGGTGAGAAAATTCCTGCAATAAAAGCATCGCATATTAATAGACTTCTATGTTGATCGGCGGTGAGAGACTGTGTAGGACACTTTCTGGCAAACTGCTTTAGGTTGCACATAAAGTTTTCGACTGATTCGCCCTCCTGTTGTTTAAGCGATCGAAGTTTGTGACGCATCATGATAGCCGTTGACCGTCTTTGAAACTTTTGGTCAAGTATTGTTATTGCTTCGTTGAATGAGGTTGAATCTTGAATTAATGTAAAGGCTTTAACTCCGCATAAAACAAATAAAACTTCAAGTTTACTATCTATTTATTACTTTATATACCTATTTTTTTGGTTTTGATATACTTCATCAACATTTGAGGTATCTTCTGCAACAATTGCATACAACATCTTACTCAGTAACACAGTACAGAAATTACACAGTAAGTTACTCTGCTACAAAATGTAAACAAAAATAGAAAAAATCCATACTCCGCAATCTCCTTTATATAGGAATAAAATATTACTAAATTGCACTTTTGGTTTTACAGAAAAACGTTCAATGGTCTTCAAAAACCATTCATGATTCTAAGAATATATGCCACAAGGAAGAAAGACAATAATGAAAACCCTCACGTCAACTTTATAATAAAATATGCATTGTGGCGTTACTTTTCATAAACGTAAATATAAATGAATTCTTTAAAGTATTTATTGTTCAAATTCCATGTAAAACTTTGTAAAATTTTCAACTTTTTACTAAAGAAAAAGAGAAAAATTTATATATAAAAAATAAAAATAGTTATAACAACTTTTTATATAGAGTTTCATAAAAAACATAAAACGAGAAAACGATTATAACTTTAATTTATACGTTATATTGTAAAAACTTTTTTGCACAAGGTAAGTTGCAAATGGCGATAATGGTCTGATTGCATAGATTTTTCCGCATATTACTTTCAGCAGATGGGTCCCTAATGGGAAACCCGTAAAAATCCCAGTTTTCTTAGTTCTTATAATCACCACATGTGGCCCATATTACTATTTTTGCTTAATTTTTTAACCGTACGGGACCCGTCTGGAAACCAGAACACAAACCCTTCTAAATCCCGTTCCCGTAAGCTCAGTTAAAAACCATACGGTACCCGTCTGTCAATGTTGGCTGGGTAATATTAATAAATATTTTTATTAACTTTTTTCTACAAAGTTTATGTGATAAACTTTGCAGAATGAACTTTTTTAGTGTATAATATATATTTTTAAAATATTAAAAGTTAAAGCCTTAGAAAACTTTTAAAAATTTTTATTTTTGAAACTTTTAAAGCATTATAGGTTTTGCGCTTACAGGGGGATGTTAGAGCCTCAGCTAAGTGCGTGCTATTTCCGTAAATGTTCTTATGTATAACATATACATTTAATTCACAGTTTTCTGTAAATTAAGTCTTTTTATTTTGATCAACAAAATGATTTTTATTTTTTATTTTTAACAATAATATTCAGATTTTATATTGATTTTAAAATCAATATAAAGTATTGAACATTATTGAAAAGAAAAAAAGGCACATTTGAAATACAGCTTAAGTTAAAACAATAAAACCTAAAATATGTTTCTCCTGTTTGTAAATTTTTCTTAAACTAAAGCTAATGATAATGAGGGTATTAAGCTTGTATTTAAATGGTAAATATATCTAATTAAATGGTCAGTATTATTGTGAATAAATGATCTGTTTTATAGTCACATGGTTAGTGTACTGTGATCATTACCCAAGAGAATGCCTGCACAAACCAAAAAACTCAGTTAATGTATGTATATCCACTGCACCTATCCCTAAAGCAATCGATGTATGTACATTCAACTCGCCTACCCCTAAATCAGTAGATGTATATACACATTATTTAAAATACTGACAACTTGATTATTTTTATACTGACCATTTAATTAATCATCTCACCAAAAACGTCTATTATTAGAATTTATTCATACATTAAATAGCTTATTGCAAATAACTTTACTACAAACATTGCCTTGGTTTTTAGTTCATAAATTACATAAGTTTCAAACTTATGTAACTTACTTAACGAAATGCACCACGAGAAGGTAAACCATAGGACTTTGCATTTCATATCTTTTGATTAAAGAAAAAACAAAAAGACATTCAACGGTTGAAAAAATCTAATTAAAACGAGTTACTGATTATGAACAGAACGTCATTACTTTAAAAACTTTTTATTTACAAATAATTATGGTTCGATCATCTTTTTGTTAATGACTGTTTAATTCAACATACAAAAAAAAACTAACAGAATGTCAAAATATATATCTATACAATTATAACTAAGTACTGTCCATAAAATCTAACCAATCTATAAATAAATACTATCCATAAAATCTATACAATTTAGATAATACTATCAACACTTGTATCTAATTCATATAATCTATATAATACATGCTGCATAAGTACGCTAAAATAGCTATTACCTTGCATAACAAGAACGACAATATCAATATCTTGCTTTTAAAAGAGAATCTTCCTTCTGGCCTACACATTTTCTGTGTGACCACAAGAGGCATGAATCGCATGCAATTGCACTGCCAGTTTTATTTCCTTCATTTGTGCTTTTCTGGCATACAGCGCAAGGCCAAATGTGTTGATTTTTTTTAGCGTCGATTACTTTATAGACAGTTTTCCATGCATCTGAGGTAAAATATAACTGAATTGATGAAAGAAATTCTAATGCACATTCATCAAGAATTAAGGATGAAATGCAATCTGGTCTTTTTTCTATAGCACTGCTATCAATTAGAGTGCCAGAAAGAGCTCTCTGTACATCATCAGCTTTTAAAACCCAACATGTAATACAATCATTTTTAACATACTAGCATGTCTTTTAACAGGATCAAGTTTCACAAAAGGAACTGGGACATCAGAAGACTGTCGGCAACGTATTTTAGGCAGACCTATAGTTGTAAGTGTAGCACCTTTAGGGCGCCCACATTGGACAACACATTGAGGCAAATGAATCTTCTTTCTTCTTCTTTCTCAAATTAATGTATAAGATTACATAATTCTTATTCTTCTTATTCTTACATGACTAATACTTTACGTATTTTATCTTCAATAGCAGATAACAATTTCTAAATTTATATTTAACTGTAATACCTCCTTCATTTTCCTCAAATAAACATTCTTCTTGGTGTGGTTTTGTGTTATCCACAACAGATTTTTCTGACTTTTCTGATTACTTTATCTTTGTTCTAAAGGGTTTCCATTCAGGTCTGCTAATTTCTCTAGTTCACTGTGAAACGATTCTTCGACAGTTGATGATGTTGATGTACCCTCTTGTACTCCTGCAATGGAAAAATCTGTAGTTAAGAATATAGAGTCTTTCTCAACAAGTTCATTTACAACCATGACCTTCCCATGTTCCCAACCCTTTTGCAATGCCTGAAGAAGATTCATTCGCTGTTCAAAAGTATGTCCAGTAGACTCTGATACTTAAGTAGCTAGAAGTGAAGTTGCTTGAAGAGCAAACTTGAACTTTTCATGCTGAGAAAGTATTTTTTTTCTTGGAGCAGCATGAAGCTTTACACAAGACTCTTTTGAAAGTTTTTAAAATAAAAATTAGATTATTTTATTATTTAAAAAATACATAAATTTGTAACACATGAGTTTTATATGAGTCATTACATATAAAACGTTTGCATGAGTTGGATATTTCTCATATTGTCGTTTCTCCATTACACACTTTATCAACAGTTGATGTGGCAGCAACTCCCTTGCGGCCTCTTCCCTTAATTGGTGGATGTATGTACAGAGATATCTGCCATACCCACAAAAACAAGTGACAACATATTGCTGATCTAACTATATTAATTGTGCAATTTTACAATACATTTATAAGCTCAAGTTACCTAAGAGTGTGAAATAAGCAAAGTAACAGAGATGCATCTGGAAAAGCAGCACGTAAAATATGTCTCTCTGTCAACTCTTTGTCTGTCATGATGGCATTAGTCTTTGACCAAGAAACATTGTTTCTCTTAAACGTTTCCACAAACCAACTAATAATTAAAAAAAAGAGTTTATTGTCAATAATTTAGTTTCAAGTATAAGTTATAAAAATATTTTTGTTTGCTATGACAGTAGCTTAGCTAAACAAAAGAGATACCAATTAAATAATTTCTATGCTACTCATATAATCTAAAAGAGTAAAATATGAGATTCATCTGTAACTGACATCTTTAAACATCACTGGAGGACCATAGGACTGTCCCGCAGAGCATATTTCCCCCAGTTGCAATAAGACATTAGAATTTCAGGTTCAAAGTAACAGGACTGAAGATTTTTTTTTTCCAAATGTTAACTTCTTTAGGTGCTCTAAGTCACCACAGTATAGTTTAAAAATGTGACACAAAATGAATTTGAAATGTTTTTTTGGAGGTTACCTATCCATGGAAATCAAATATATGTACTGCATGAGAAAAATCAAACCTCAATGATGCAGCATCCTCATTTGTAAGTAAACCTACAGCAGCTACTTCACTTTCACCTGTTTAATGATATCAAAATTAATTAAAAATATTTCAAATTAAATATACAAATTTATTTTAAAAAAAAAGCAAATAATGAACAACTTTGCAAAATATATTGATAGTATGTACTAAAAGCAAACATAAAATGTATAAAGCAACATAATAACCAGCACTATCTTCACAAAGTATAATATAAACAGGCAGTCGAATTTGTAACAATTTATAAGTTGCATCTGTACATATGAACTCTGGATATACATTGTATGCACTATGCATAAATGTGTCTTGGAAAAAAATCCCTTTTAAATTATTTTCAGAGTCTGTTAAAACTTCAACATTAGCATCTAAAAATAATATAATTATGTTTTTATATATAAATTCAATGAAATATATAATTATATAAATTCAATGAAACAGTGAACGAAAGAGTACAAAGTTATTTCAGAGATTACTTACTATATTTTTCTTTTAATGTTGTAACAAAAGTTCCGATATCATTTCGGGTGTCAGTTTTATGAGATAAAGCAGCAATATTAGATATATCTCTAAGAGTTATTATTTTGCCTGTGGAGTTTATCAACTCTTTTTGCAGCAGTTTTTTGTTAGGTTTTAAATGAATTAACTCTGTAGCTTTTTGAATAGCATAATCAGGGAGTCTTCTTTGATTAGGCAGGTGCTTATAGAGAATCTGAATTTAAAAATAAAGATCAATCTGTGAAAAAACATTTGGGTAATAAAGGGGAGTATAAGAAAAGAAAAAAAAGTGTAACTTACTTCAGATACTTCATGGTTATGTGTTTTATCCATATCTTGTAAAACTAAACATTGCCCATCTTTTGACGCTTTAAAATGCAGGTAGAAAGGACAGTTTTTTTTAAAAGTTCTATAATAATAGTTATAATCTGAATCCAAAATATGGTCTATTTTAGATATGTAATAATTTTCATTAAAATAAAATCATTCGCAAATAAAACCACCTTAAATGTGAGATTTTTAAGTGAGATTTTACTTGTTTTTTAAGTTTTTTACAGAACAAAATTATCTCTAATACTTTAAAAGTTATAAGAGTTTTAGTAACACCCTCTTGAGTGAATATTTTCAAACAAAAAAAAAAAAAAAAAAACAAGAAGCCATAAAGCTCATTTTGAAACAGCCATTCATAGCTTTTTTTGTTTAAAGTTGTATGCAACTAACCTAGGGGTTTTATGTTACTAAACTTGAGGTATTAGTTACTAGTTGTATGTAACTAAACTTGAAGTATTAGATATTTTTGCTAAAGCAATAAGTGATGATTACTTGCCACATCTAATATTGGATTTTATAAGTAATAGAAATCAGTGTGTAGTAGTCAATGAATTCTATTCAGACTAGGTAGACGTATTAAGTAGAGTTCCTCAGGGTCCTGTAATTGGTTCTGTAAATAATATTGTTTCGGTGTTCATAAATGATATCTCTGAATTGGTTTAAAAAAATGGTAATTGATTTTTTTGACATTATCCTGCAAAAAAACAAACAATAACTTACAAGCTTTTATGTATTCCCTCGCCACTACATTAAAATTTTTGACCACCATGTATACAACAATACTTGATGAAATAGTATTTAACCTGAGCCTCAGGCTGAGGTGCTTTAACAGCAGCTTTCTTTGGAACAGATTTTCAAGCAGCCTCAATAGTTCTAGCATCTCTAATCCATAACTTGACAAAATTAGTATCTTCATACTTTTTAATAGCTTCTTTTAACAATAAAAATGATGAAAAAGATTCAGAGAAAGTAAAAGCGATTGCCATTTTCATGATATGTAACACTTCGAATTGTTATGACACCTGAAATTATTTATTCTACCAAAATTTCTGAATATTATTTATTCTACCGAAAGCGTGTTTTATTGGTTGATTTGACACGTGAAATTCTTAGCCAATGAAACAGACTTTCGGTAGGATAAGAATTTATTTTTGGCTACCAACCAAGGGTGTACGACTCCGCATAATCTCCATTAAATTCATGTTATTGGTGAGGCAAAGGCTTCTTGGGATGTGTAGTACAGCCAGATTGTAAACAAAAGCCACAGAATACCTATAATCATTTAACTTAAATTGTGTGATTGGTTGATTAAGTCATTTTAAATTGATTTTTCTTTGGTTTTACTTTTTAGTTAACTAAATATATTAAAGATTACCTAATCATGTCTGCTGGATTTTGTGCAGCTGTTAATTGTCAGCATAAACGAGGGAAAAACGTAGATAAAAATGTGTCATTTTTTACGACTTTTTAAAGTTTCTTTTGTTAGTTAAGAGATTTTCAGGGAGTATTAGGAAAGCTGCATCAGTTATACTGTTAACTGTTTCTGGTATGCACGTTACATTCCTTAACTACCCTCTTCAGTATGCTAGAAGGTTTATAACTGTATGGTTGACAACTTTTGAGCCTTTTTTGGCCCAAAATTGTACAACTGTTGTATGGATTGTTAACTGAGCTCTGCAAGTGCAAAACAACTCAGACGTTCCTTCTAGTATTGAAACTAATTGATATGTTTTAAGATATTTTTAAAATAATAATACATTATATATATATATATATATATATATATATATATATATATATATATATACATATATATATATATATATATATATATATATATATATATATATATATATATATATATATATATATATATATATATATATATATGTATGTATGTATGTATATATATGTATGTATGTATGTATGTATGTATGTATGTATGTATGTATGTATGTATGTATGTATGTATGTATGTATGTATGTATGTATGTATGTATGTATAATTCTTTTAATTTCAGATGTAAAAAGTGGGTTATCAATTGCCGCCGTCAAGATCTTGACAACAAAACTTCAGTAGAACTGAATAAATCATATGCTCTATGCAGTGAACATTTTGAACCAACCCAGTATTACACAACAAATATTGGAGGCAAAAGGACAATTTCATCAGCAATCCCAACCATCTTCAATGTAACAAATCCTCCTAAAAAAATCTATGTCAAAAGAAAAGCACCTTTAGAACGATTTTTAGTTCAGCCAAGAAAAAAAAGTAAAAAAATCACAAGTGATCAGTCTGAAGAGTTAACAATTTTTCATAGTGCAGACACTGCACATTCAGAAGAATCTGATGATAAGGAAAAAACTACAAAAAAATTGAGAAAGCTTCAAAAACCCTTACACTTAAACCGTGTGAAAATTTATCGGTTAAACAAAAAAATATTGTTTTTAAAAGCGCATAATAAAAAATGCAATGGATCAATTGAGCATATTAGTGAACTTGCAAAGAGATACCTGTCCAAAGATCAAATTAAATTTTTTGAGAGTCAACTCAGAATGCACAAAAGAACAAAACAAGGAAAGAGATGGACAATTCATGATAAACTGCTTTCGCTACGGATTATGTATCATAGTCCACAGGCATTTTGCTGCTTGAGAGAAGTATAATATCTACTGATCCACAAATTATGTCAAGTTTTACAATCACAACATAGCTCCACGTAACAAAAAATGCCCTAAAAAAAAGGCTCGTGTTCTTCATAAGTAGATATTATACTTAGTTAAAAGAAACTTAATTGAAATTATTTGTTAGTACAGTTATGTATATTTATTGTATTTCAGCTCCATTAGCGCTGTTGATACAAAGCATTTGCTTTTTAAGTAGATTAAACCTGAAGTTATGTCTTTGTGAAAGTATTATTGTTTACAAATCTGGCTGTACTAGGCATCCCATAATTCCC
The DNA here is from genome assembly GCF_058129835.1 of Hydra viridissima. Taxonomy (NCBI): domain Eukaryota; kingdom Metazoa; phylum Cnidaria; class Hydrozoa; order Anthoathecata; family Hydridae; genus Hydra; species Hydra viridissima. The sequence goes on along the minus strand of NW_028324308.1, from coordinate 5,855,180 downwards.
GTTGACCGAATAACACTAAAATCTGCAAGTCGAACACCCTTGCTACTGACTTTCGGTAGGCTATCCACGGAGATATATATATATATATATATATATATATATATATATATATATATATATATATATATATATTGTAATTAATGAACATTATTGTTTCTATAAACATGTATTTGCTGAAAATGAAAAATCAGAAAATTGTAAAAATATCAAATTTCCCCACCTGCACATGCCTTACAGATAACACTCATCACACCCCCATAAAGTACCTCAATAAAGTTCAATATCTAAATTCTTCTTACAAAGTAAACACTTTTTCATTATTTAATATTCTCTATAACTTTGAATGAAAAAGTATCTACATATTCTAAAAAGAAAACCTATGAAAAGAGATAGCAAGCTAGCTACAAAAAACTTGGTAATGATACTGAAAGCAACCAGCGTCTGAAGTGAACTTAAAATTCTAGTTGCTTTCAATATCATAAGAAAGTGATTGATAATAAATAGCCTTATAATACATAAGAATTGATAAAAGTAACTTTAGAAGACTTTTCTTAAGGATTTAAAATTTCATAGATTTTCACAAGCGAATTTTTTCGCTATACCGTTAATAGCAATGGCGGTTAAAAATGAGTGCAGTTTATAAGTTACAATACCGAATTTCGATATATTTCGGGAAAAAATAAAAGTGGGGTGTTGCATTACCGAATTGTGAGGTTACCTTTCCGAATTTCGGCGTTGCAAAACCGAAATTGGCAGCATTAAAGAACCTTTTAGGTTGCATTACCATAAATAAATATGTTCATCATCATCATCATCATCATCATCATCATCATCATCATCATCATCATCATCATCATCATCATCATCATCATCATCATCATCATCATCATCATCATCATCATCATCATCATCATCATCATCATCATCATCATCATCATCATCATCATCATCATCATCATCATCATCATCATCATCATCATCATCATCATCATCATCATCATCATCATCATCATCATCATCACAATGAAAGAGTTATCAAATTATCAAATGAAACATTTCAAATTGCTCACATGGGTTGGGTTGGTGAATTTCCCTATGCGTTACTCAAACGTATATTATCCGTAAAACCTTTTATTTACTTTCCTTGAAATTCATTTACCTTTTTGGTAAACCTGGAACAAAATAACAAAATGATTGTTATTTGTCATTAAATCTATTTCCTTTAACTTCTGATCATATTCTTGCATTTTAACTATTGGTGTTTTTACTGTTTTATTTAAATCTGTTGGCGATTTGAATATAATATCCAAGGGAACTTTTTTTTCGTTAGTCATGTCAAAATTACACATCTGTTCATGATCAGTGTTTTTCGCACAAAGAAGAAATATTGGAATGAATAAAAGGAGTTGTAAAAGTATAGCAGTCATAGCGAGGCTTCTACTTTCCTTAGAGGGCTCAGAGAAATGCAATATACCATTGAATGGTATGTTTTTGGATGGAATATGTGGTGATTGATCTGAAAAACCTTTTTTTTTTCTTAAATGTTGTTTTTAACTTTTCCTCTTCCTCTCGCTTTCAAGAATTTGATATGCTTCAATAAGTGTTCTTTCAGCCAAAATGTTATTATCAACACTGGAGTAAAAAAGTCCTGAAAAAAACCTTGTTTACACTATAAGAATTTGTTACTACTTTTATAGTTCAAATGATAAAATATCAGAAACTTAAGTTTTTTCTATTGAAAAATTTTATTTAATAAATATAAGCAAAATGATACTGTTGATACTATATCTACAATAAAAAACTGTAAATAGCTAGCTGTAATTAAAGATATTTATACAATTATAAATAGTTATCTATAATTAACCTATAATTAGTAAAATAACAATTAAAATTAATAAACTAGAATTAGTAAGAATTTGTGACTTATTTTAAAAATAACTACTTCTTAAATATTAAATTTTATAAGTTTGAAACATTTGACTTTACAACTTACCAAATTTAACTTATTTCAATTCAGATGATATACATTCTTTTAAAAGATTAAAAAGGGGAAGTAAAGATTTACTACAAGCAAAATATTAAATAGAGAGTGCAAAGAATTTAAAAGGGCATTATTTCAGTTTTTGGTTATACTACCACCCATAATCTCTCAAGAATAGTTCAGTATTGAAATCTCTTAAGAATAGTTCAGTAATGAGGCTTCGAGATAGTTATGTTGGCAACAACTTAGATGATGAAGATCAGGTGATTTTGGAAACAGGCTTTGTTCAGACTCAAGGATCTTTTATAGCTCATCTTAATGAGGGCTTAGGTCATACTTGTTACAAACTTGCTTCCCTTTTCCAAGATATAATAGCTAGAATTTTACCATATAGGCCTGTTACTATGAAATATTTTAAGATTAAAACTTCTTATAAAGAAGATAAAACAGATGCTGAGCTTTGGGATATTGCAGAGTCATTAGGAGTAAGAATAGAAGAAGCAACCCAGGTTATAGGAGATAAATAAATATTTGGGCATTTTTTAAGCTTAAGACATAAATTCCTTTTGGCTTTGGGTGAGACTTATTTTGTCACCAACAAAGCAAATATACGAAAATTTATATAAAGTAATTTTTCTTAATTAAAAATAGAAGAAAATTTCTTGCTAGAATTTAAAGCTATTTATAATAGATATATTGGTAAACCACTCCCAAAAATATTTGAAAATAACTCATCAGAGCTTTACCAAATTACAGTTGATAAATGGGATGAGCCAAAGGCATGGGCTATACCTTTTGATGTTAAAGTAGGTAAACGTGCCAAGTTTACTCAAGAAGTAAAATCATCTATATCAAAAGATGACATGGAAGAAAAATTGCAAGCTCTCTAATCAAATAGTGCTAGACTAAAAATAGTAAACAATACACAGAAGAGCAGACTTACTACTTTTTAAAGTTTTTTCATGCAAGAGAAAGGGACTCTACCCAATATTTGCTAGAACATGGTATTTCTAATCTTCACTTTTTTGCTGCAACTAAAGATGAGAATGCAGTAGATTTCTTAGCAAAAACTAGGGCTTATCATAAGTTTATGAGGGGGATAGTAAAAAATGTTTAAATTCATAAGGAGGATTCTGCTATAGACACGATCGTTGTCCCTAGTAATGTTGGAACTGCTATTTATAAAAATGCAAATCATAAACCGGTAGGTGCAATCAAAATATTTGAAATCAATACTATTTACAAATTTAAAAAAAATACTATTTACAAATTAAAAAAAAAAAAAAAGAATCGAATCTAGATACCTTCAGACTGTCAGTGCAAACACACTAGCAAACACACTAGATCCTAGATATTTTGGATCTAATCTTTCTGAAAATGAAAATGAAGCTACCTTGAATTTCACAGATAAAGAGTTCAAGAATTTGTTACCAATAATGTTCAAATCAAAACCCAAATCTGTTCTATTTGATAAAAGCTATTTGCATAGTGAGTCTGTTTTAAAGAATGCATCACCAATAGAATGGTGGAAATATCTAAAAATTGTGGATTGTAACATAATGGATATTGAAGGTTTATTAAATGCTCTTGCTTTTAGTGCTGGAATCAAAAGAATTTTTTGCCTTGTTGAAAGAACTTTTGGCCTTGTTCATTTTAAGTTAAGAAACTGATTGGGGGTAGAAAAAGCAGCAAAACTTGTATTTATGTATAGAACATTAAACAGTGATGTATTGAATAATTTTGATGAAATATAACAGCAATATTGATAAAGAATATAGTCTACTCAAATAAAATGCGCTATACTTCTTTTTTTAATTCAAAAGGATAATTAAATATGGCATATTTTAATAAAAACCTAATTTAAACCAAAAAAACCATGGCTTTTTTGGTTTAAATTAAGTTTAAATTTGGTTTAAATCAAAAAACCAAAAAAAAACCTATGATTTTTGGTTTTTTTGCAACCTTGTATAGATGATTTAGTAGATAAATTATCTGTTGCAATGGAAAAAGGTGTTCCCTCAAGCATTAAAGTAGAAAGAGATTTTGGCGCAAAATATGGAGAAACCAGAGGAACTCTTTCATCTGTTTTATATTATGACTATAGATCAAGTTATTTAAGCCTTAAACTATAGAGATTAAGCTATTCTATATGATTGGTTATTATATTGCAAAATGAATGTCAATAAGACTTTCATGGCAGAAATACAAATGTTAACATTTCAAAACTCCATTTAAAAACTTGAGGAAATTTTAGGCAATAGTACTAGAATAGGGGTAAAGGATAAAAAGGCAACAATTGAATACAATGATGGAGAATTCACAGTTACCAAAGATTATTATGAAGTAGCACTCACAATTCTTACTAGCACTGGAAAGAATTCAATTTCTGCTGCTAGATATGCAATAAATAAAGTACCAGCTATGGCATTTCAAGAATTAGTACATGAATGGTATGATGTAGATACACCTTATTTAGGTGGAGAAGTTTTACTTCAAGCTGATTAAGTGGTTATGCTGTCCCCAACTACTTACAAATCCATTTTTTTTATATGCAAAATAATTTTAATTTTTTATTCTTGAAAGGTAAAAACTTTTTTTTGGTTTGGGTCAAGTTTGTTGCATTCTTGTGTTGTTTTTTTGTTGTTGTTGTTGTTTTATTGTTTTTTCTCTTTTAAGTAGAATTAAAAAGATAAATAAAAAAAGTTGTAAAATAAAAAAAAAAAGAAAAAAAAGTTGTAAAATAAAATGTTTTAAAAATTCTTTACTGTTTTTGTGTGCTTGCAATAACTGCATAATCCTTGTGCTTGAACAAAACCATTTTCAATATCATTCAATATCAATATACTTTGTGTTAAAGATGTTACAAAAAACACAGGTCATTGCAAATAGTAATTTACTTATAAAACACAACGATCTAAATAAGATAAAAAGACAAAAGAAAAAGTTTAAGAAATAAATAAGTCACATAACAAAAGTAGAACTTTGCACAAACCTCTAAGTAACATTTTTAAACAGACTTTTAAAAGAGTTAAAATATAAGTCCAACAGTTGTCATAATGTGTCCACACATACATATGCATATACAGATATATACAAAGAAGAATTTATAAAATGTACATAAACATAAAGAAAACAGTTATAGAAGTAAAGAATAAAGTTAAGCGTAACTTTTTAGGTTCAAAGATTACCTACAACATAACTCATTGCTTCATAGCTGAATTACTCTTGAGAAAGTTCGTTTTTGATATCATTTAATACTTTTAGGTGCTGAGTATAATTTCTGATTTTAGTATAATCATAAATGGAGTCAATGCACGCTTCAAAAACTAACTTTGCACCCTCAATTTCAAACTTTGTCTCCAATACATTTTTAATTCCTTTCATTAATTTTCTAAAGCAACCAACATCATCTGCTGAATCTGAGACGAAATAACTTATAACTGAAGATATTGAACAAGATACTGCAGCGCTAAAGATCCAATGTTTATCAAGTGCGTTACTGAAATCTCTAAGTATAATGTCTTCTATATTAGCCTTCTCCTTTTCTGCTCTTGATCTCTGGGACCAAGATGGGTATTTAGCACTTGCCATATATATTTACCTCAAATTAAGTATAATTTTTGTAGGTGATGTTAAAAATTAATCGTATCTTGACCAATGCGGTAAGCGAAAGATACTATGACCCACGACGAGGAAATTAAAATATGTTTTAATTATGCGAACTTTGTTGTTACGTCATGCTAATATTAATTAACGTTTCGTGTAAAGTAATATTATGTTGTTGTTTTCGTTTATTTCGCACGTGCTTCAAAAGTTTAAAAAAATGCATGAAAGTAAAAGTAAGTTAGTAAGTTTTTTTGTTAAAATAGTTATAAGATTGGAAAGTAATATTAAAAAATGTTAAAGCGAGACGTCATTGACATTGACTGAGGGAAGAAAGTAAATGAAAATTAAATAAAAGTTAATTAACTTTTTTGTTATTGACGTTGCTAATCTGTTCTTAAAATATTAATCCTGCTGCTACTCGCCTTTTTATTTACAAAAGATAAAAAGAAAGTTTAACTTGGTATTGTGTATCTTTATACTTAGTTTATTGCTAAATATTTGCTTACTTATATTTTTGAATTGATTTATTATTAGTATTTTCATGGTAAGATATAATGGTATTACACATAGTACTACTTATTGTACAATATAATATATCAATTTCAATATATTTTACTAATATACCATGGTATATAAATAAATTTAAATTGATACATTATATTGTTTGGTATAATGTCATTTGATACTGTTTATTGGTATTATTTAACAATATTTTAAATGGTTTATTGTTATTATTTAATATTATTTTTATACTAAATATATATACTGTATTACTCACTACAGTTCATTTTTTATACAACCATAACGTTTTTAAGCATATGCAGGCTCAGATTTTGTTTTTAAAATAAGCATATTTAAGCATATTCTTGAACCATTTAAATGATTAACAAAAAATAAATTTAAATTTAAAAAATATATTTTTTTAAATTTAACCATTTAAATCAACAAAATAAAACTTGTACATTTTTATGTTTTACAAAGCAACGACTTCATGAATTTCTAATTTAAATATAGCTTAAGTTTGGTTTGACTTTTTTTTTTCCTTTTGAGCGTTAGAAGATATTATTAACAGGAATTTTTTATAGCTAAAAGAAAAAGTCATATATTTTTTTATAAAGATGAAAATGACGCCTTGAGTTACATAAAACAAACTAGAACACACTGTTCGCTTTGTAGCATTGTTTACACCCAAGGGATTTGGTAACACAGGTTTGAACCTTTTTTTGATTTATTTAATATCAACTTTATGATACAAATGTTTGAGTTGTCAGAAAATTCTTTAACACAAACTTTTGAAAATAAGTGAAAATAGTTGGAAAGGTAAATGAAATACATTATAAATTGAAAGTTTATAATGTATTTTATTAAGAAGATCAAATGCAGTGATGAATTAAAAACTTTAAATGCCTTTTTCTCAGCTTTAAAATAATGTCTCTATCAATTACAATTAAGTTACAATTATTTTGCAGTTATTAATTTTGCTTCTTCTTAGGTAAGAAATTTGTGTATTTATTTTTTATCCAATTTAGCAGGTTGTTTTTTAAAATTAAATAGTTCATGGCAGACTTCAGACTTCAACCTCAGACTTCAAACTCTCTTTTAAATTTTCTATAAACCAGAATTACTTTCTTTGATGTAAAAAATTTGATGTAAATGAAAAATTGGCTTCAAAATATAATATTCCAATACATGTTAATAAAAGTTATACTATAAGCTACTGCTCTAAATCGAACATTTAGAGCAGTAGCTTATAGTAGCAACAATGCAATGACATTTAAATATTGTTAATATTTAAATGTCATTGTATTGTCATACTTTATTTCAATTTCTTTGTATATGGTTCTTTGTAAAATGGTTCTACTTTACTAGAATTTACGAAGTTAATGTTTGAGTTATTAAGTGTTTACTGTAAATCCAATGTTTCTCATTAAAGTTTGGTTAACTTATTGTATCATTTTTTGTATAAACGCTTTCAGTGTAAAGCAGATCGTGTCACATTTAGATATACATAGTGAAAATCACAAAGTTTTATGGGAAAATGAAGGATTTTATGCAGACGTGCCTTTCATGGTTTTAGCACAGAAAGTTTTGGATTGTTCACATGGAACAGATTGCAATAATGCAAGAAAGAAAACATACAAGATTAAAACAAAAGCAAAGGTAAACTCCATTGTTTATAACATGAATTCCAAGTTATAGTTTTAATAAAGAATATTTACCTTACTAAAATATTGCTTGAATAATTTTAGAAAGCTGAACACTCTTGTCAAAAAAGTTATTTTAGTGTGCAAGACACAAAAAAATTCCAATGTCCAGCACAAGTTTCTATGAAGGAAATTATATATTTCAAAGATTATAAGGTAATTTCTAAACAATTTACTCTAATTGATATAAATTTTTACTACTGTAAGCATGAAACAAGCATTAATTATGAGTAATACTTATTCTATTTCATTTGTGCATTTGTACATCCATGTAGCAGGCATTAAAGCCCACAATTTTTGCCTTTCTCAATCTCTAACTCAAATAGTCAACTTATCAACTCACTTTCCAGACAACCCAAATCATCTTCCTTCTCTACTTGACTTATGTCTTGTTTCTGATCCTAGTCAGTGCTCAGTTTCTCCTCACACACCCTTAGGTGCTTCTGATCACCGTTTGATCTCTTTAAATCTATTATCTCATTCTTCTTCATCATCTAAATCCCCCTATCATTGCACCCTGTTGACAAATGTGCTTCTTAAATAACTTTGTAGATTCAGGCTGGCATGGAATCTTTTATTCCCAATCAATGATTCCAAGTCAAACCTTATTCTTCTCATTGGTTTTCCTCACATTGTGCTGCTGCGATTGCCAACTGAAATCATTACTTCCATATCTATCAGCAAAACAATTCTCCAGAAAACAGACGTCTGTTTATTACTGCTAACGCCAAAGCCTGCTATTCTTAGGTCATGAAATCTCGTTTTTCATCACAAAAATTAGGCTCTTGTGACTTCTGGAGAATCTTTATTAGTATCAATAATAAGGGCAAATCTGTAGTTCCACCTCTTTTGTATGGTTCAGATTTTGTCACCTCACCTAAAGACAAAGCTGAATTGTTTGCTAAGAATTTTTCATAAATATCGACTTGATTTCACTAGTTACGTTCTACCTGATATAGCCGTCAAACTGGTTGATCCATTGCTTGACATTCGTATCACTCCAGCTTCTGTATCTAAAGTGATTTCCTGCTTAGACTCTTCTACAGCTTGTGGCCTGGACAACATACCTGTTATAGTCTTGCAGAAGTGTTCTCCGGAGATGTCGTTGATACTTTGAAAACTATTTAACAAGTGCTTATCAGAGTCTTGTTTTCCAGCCTGCTTAAAAGCAGCATTTGTTATCCCTATTTTCAAAAATTCTTGAGAGCGATCTGATTTGTCCAACAACCGTCCCATTAGACTTCTTCCTATCATAAGCAAAGTTTTTGAATCTTTAATTAACAAACACTTAATCTCTTGATTTGAATCTAATAACTTACTTTCTGATCACCAATATGAATTTCGATCTTCTTGTTCAGTTACAATTACAGCTGATTTGCTAACAGTAATAATCAATAGGTTTTATCATGCATTAGATAAAGGTGGAGAGGTTAAGGCCGTTGCTCTTGACATTTCTAAAGCATTTGATAAAGTTTGGCATGCTGGTCTTCTCCATAACCTTTCTTCTTACGGTGTGTCTGGTATCATCTTTAAGATTATTGAATCTTTCCTTTCCAATCGTAGTATAAAAGTTGTCCTTGATGGACAGCACTCTTCTTCTTATTCTGTTACTTCAGGGGTTCCTCAAGGTTCAATCCTTGGCCCTATACTCTTTTTAATTTACATTAACGATCTTCCAGACATTCTTATATCTAAGGTAGTATTGTTTATTGATAATACTACTATTTATTCTTGTCATGATAAGAAGCCAACACTCTCTGATTGCTTGGAGATGGCATTTGAGCTTGAAAAGGATCTCACTTCTGCTACAGCATGGGGCTCACAGTGGCTGGTGACTTTTAATTCAGATAAAACTCAGTTTTTTTAGCCAATCATTATCGTAATAATTTAGATCTTCCTATATTTATGAACGGAAATGTACTAGATGAGTCATCTACCCTTTTCTTGAAACAATATCCAAGATTTTTTGATATGAATGAAAGAGCAAGTTGTTCAAAATTAAATTAGTTAATTTTATATTTATTTTCTGCTTTTATTTGGATGAATAAAGACATTACTGAATTTAATAATACTAATTTATCCAATCTAGGGTTTATATTGCTGCTTTATGAAATCCTTCTAAACCAAATATTTTTATTATGTCTTTGTACAGTCACTCTTATGTCTCGTTTAATCTGTTTTAACTAAATTTTGAATTAAAAAAAAAATGAGTCTCTATAAAACCAAAGATTCAAATGCAGGAACTTCATAAAGTTACGCCTGAGTTTCCCAAACATAATGTAGAAATTAAAATAGATTAGACGCAACAAAAGAGTGGATGTATTAATTTTTAATAACAATATTTTTTTTTACTAGAGAATGACAGTTGATGCTACTTTTTATACTTGGATTAGCAATGTATATAAAAGTGGATTTAAATGCTTTATTGGTTGAAGATGCTGGTTTCAGAGGTGGTATTACTGTTTTTGACAACGTTTTACTTTTTTGATCTGCAGTATCCAGACGAATTGCGAGTAGTGTTTTCGTTACTTGAAAAAGTTTGTGGCATTCTAGAAACAATTAATAGTTCAATCGCAAATGATTTTTTTAGACAACTGAACATTTAGTTAAATTTATAAATAATCAAGATGCAATATATATATTTTTTTTGATAGCATTTTTTGTTTTCTATGGGGTTTTATTTGATTTTGACTTATTTTTATTTTGATAAATTATCTGGGTTATGTAATAAAAAATAAAAAAGTTAAATATTTTTAGTAAAAAGTATAATCATTCATTTTATAAAATTTGTGTTTTTTTTATTTTAGTTTGTTTCTTTCTTTTAGGATAACAACTAAAAAAATATAAAGTTCCATTTTTCAAGTTTTAACTAATCACTCTTTATGATATGCATCTATTGTTGTGGTGGTTTATATTTTATTGATAGTTAATACATGCATTTTCTTGATGCTATATATCTATATTTTGATTGCGTTTGCACTTGTACTTTATACGAGAATTAAAATATATACTAGTACATTAAGTAAACGTACAATAGTAGTTATATAATACAGTAAGGAAGTTTTACTCAATCCGCTGTCTTAAAATAAAGAAATACTCTCTATTATTCTTACAGGCATTTAATATTTTATTTCTTTACTAGAGGTAAGAGTCAGACATTCTTATTTTCTCTAGTAAAAGTATAAAAAATTAATAATTGTATGTTTGATGTTAGCTATAGGTGTCAACACCTCTGGACCAACCAAACTTGGCACAGGCACTAAGTAGGCCTGAGCGGTGGTTTTGACCAGGTTTGGGCCACCAGCGGCCCCTCCTAACCCTAACCCTGAGAAACCCGCGCGAAGAGACGGGTAATCCAGCTTGATTATATTAAGAAAATTATTACCTATTAATTTCCTTGTTTTAAGGCAAGAATTTTGCTTAAAAATTCGTTCCTTATTTTAAAGGATACTTTTTTAATGTTTCAACTGGGCAAATAACCAACAAATTTTAAAACAACACATGTTAACTTTTTTTTTCTTAATTCAAACACTTAATATTATACTGATTATAAAAAATAATAATGTAAGATGGTAGCTTGTTGCTATGGTAACCGATGAAAATAGCTGAAAAATACCAAAAAAACTGGGTTTACTCTGTAAAAAAGGAAGGAAGAATTAGTAAAGAAGTGACAATGTAACTTAGCAAAACTGTTCTAAATGTGTAAATTTTTAAAAAAAGTATATATGATGAGTCTTAATAGATGAAACACAGTGTAAAGTGAAAAAAAATTTGTTAAATGATTTTCTACTAATTTATCTATAATTTTTATTAATAATATTTTTAATTTATTAAAATTTATTTTTATTTAAAAAAATAATTTTTTAATATAGTTGTTTACGCGTTTTGTTGTTTCATTTATATAAACGCAATTTAACGTTCATTTAACCACCACCCATATTTTAGGTAAATATGTTGTTGTTATTAGTTTCTTGTTTGCGCCTTGATTGTCCAAAAATTCACGCAACGTTAATTAATATTAGCATGACGTAACAACAAAGTTCGCATAATTAAAACACATTTTAATTTCCTCATCGTGGGTCATAAAATCTTTCGCTTACCCTCTGAAGCGAGTTAAAACTTTTTTCCTTTTGAAATTTAATTATTAGTTTAGATATATAACCTAAAGAATCATATTAAGATAAATGATAATCGTTAAGATCATATTATAATTGAAGTAAGTGTATAAAATAGTTATATATATATTTTTATTAGATAAAGTAGAAAGGATTTAAATTTTTATCAGAAAAAGTAGAAAGGATTTTAATCTTTTAAATCCTTTGTATTTTGTTTGTTTTAGCTTTCCTTTTAGCATTTTTATTTTTGTTATTTTAATTTTTAGAAGGAAAATAGGGGTATGGATGTTATTTAAAGTAACACTAATGCTACTTCCATAAAATGGTTATTACTACTTTGAAATTTCTGTGATGCTTTTAACTATTTTTGTTTTTTTTTAGAAAATTTAGAAAAATAAATTAAAATTTTGTGCCAACACTGACATGGCATGTCACATGTTATAGTATGTAAAGGTTAAATTTTGTTATGAGGATTACAGTTCTTATGAAAAAAAAAAAGAAGTTAAAGAGTATTGCTTGTAAATATATATTTTGTTTACTTTGAATCTTTTTAAATTTTATGGCGTTATTTTTAAAATTTTTGCTTGCACACATTGTTTGCTTATATGCTTTTTTGATATGTATGTATATGTTGAAATAAGTGCCTTCTAGTTGTTTTATCAATATGTTTTTACAACAATGTAAAGTGTTTTTTTTATTGTTCGTGTATGTGTTAATATGTGTTATATGATTATTTTAAAATTCTGTTGAAATATGTATATAAGGTATATATATAACCTTATATACTTACTTAAACACATTTATTGTGTTTATAGTTGGTACATGTGTTTATATTATGTTGTTTCCGTGTTTTCAAAGTGCTGTGACTTGGTAAACGTGTAGAGCAAGATTTGTCAACTTTGCCAGCCAAGTGATGTACTTTTAACAGAGGGTTACACGATAGTTTTTAGTGTCAAACTATTACTACTTTAGGTCTTGCTGTTTTCAAGCCTTTATTGTTAAAGATTATTCTAAAAATACATAATAATGTATTTTAATAACATTTTGCGTAATGTTGTTACTTATGTTTTGTTATATATGAATATTATCTTACTTAAGTTATATAATATACATATATTAACTTATGGTGTGTGTTGTTGCTGTGATGTTTTTTGTTATCTTTTGAGTTAATAGACATTTGGCTTAACTTCATGTTTGTGTCAATGTTAAATAGGTAATTTTGTTAAAAATCACTGCTTTTAATCATTTACTAAAAGCCAATACAAATTATTTTGCCATATATACAGTTTGTTTTATCTCAATTTGATTTTTTGTCTTAAGCGCTGTTTACTACATGATTTTGCTATAAATATTTTGGAATCATGATGTTCCAGCATAAATTGCTATAATTGCTATCAGTCTCCCTTCACATAATGAAGTTGCAGTTGTATTTGTTGGTATACTACCTGTTTCCAGGGAAGATGTTATTTACCCAAGAGGTCATCCTCTTAAAACTCTATCAAGTATGTCTGCCAACTTAGATCCTATGGTTTATCCTCTATTTTTTCCAAGGGGTGATGCTAGTTGGCATAATCAATTGGTTCACAACCCTGAACGTGCTACATTGGTTAGAAATCATGTTACATTTTCTCAGTATTACAATATAAACTTTCAGTTAGACAATTTTTTTCTTCACTCTTTTATGGCAAAAAACTGTTTCAGCAGTATGCTATTGATGCGTATGTTAAAATCAAAGGCTAGCGCCTTGCTTTCATCAGAAATAACCAAAACAAACTGAGAAGCAACCAGTATAATGTCTTACATGAGCATGTAAAGAATTAAATGCAGTTGATAGGTTGTTAAAAGATATTTGCAACAACAACTTTCCGTTCTGAGGAAAAATCATTCTTTTTGGTGGTGACTTTACGCAAATTCTGTCTGTTGTGAAAAGAGGACAACCAGCTGAGATAGTAGAATTGTGTGTAAAATGTTCTTTGCATCGGCAATGGGTGCAGAAGTTTGCATGAACTGAAAATATGAGAGTAGAAGATGGGGAAGGTGAATTTTCCCAATGGCTACTAAAGCTGGGGAATGGAACAATACCTGTCAAGAGGAGGATCCTTTTAAAGGATGCATTAAAATACCAAATCAGTGCATTATTAGAGAAAATAAATCGATTGTTGAAAAGATTTTCGGAGATGCTACTCAAAATGATTATTCTAAATGCATGATTTTAACACCAACTAATGTTGATTCATTATTAATCAATGAAGAAGTGCTTGAATGTCTGCCGGTTAAGGTCAAAATTTATGTAAGTGCTGATCAAATTGATACTGATGACCTTAATGAAAGAAATGACTTTCCTGTTGAGTGTTTGAATAGTTTAACTCCTTCAGGTATGCCACCTCATTGTTTAAAATTGAAAATTGGTTGTGTAATAATGCTACTTAGATATTTAGATCTCAAAGCTGGGTTATGCAATGGTACTCCAATAAAAGTTTGTGCTCTTCAAAATAATTATATTGATGCAGAGGATTTGACAGGTGTTTCTGGTGGTAAACAGGTTTTTGTTCCTCAAATTTAGTTGGCTCCATCAGGTTCTAATTTACCTTTGTTCTGAAACGTCATCAGTTTCCTGTCAGATTGGCTTATCCAATGACAATTAATAAAAGTCAAGGTCAAATATTTAATAGAGTTGGGGTATATCTCAAAAAAACCAAGTTTCTCTCATGGTCAACAATATGTTGCATGTTCAAGAATGAGAGCATTTAATAGTTTGTTTTTCAAAATTAATAAACATCTCATTCAAGGTGTGGTAGGTGAAAAGTGTTACACAAATAATGTTATATTTTCTAATGTTCTTAACTTATAGTCTTAAGATTTTTATTTTGAAAATTTACTGTTTGTAAGTTGTGAGCACATTTTGTTTGTATAAATTTATTATTTTATTATATATATATATATATTTTTTATAGTTTTTGATAAATATATCTGTCATTTAATATTGTTATAAAATGTGTTTAAATGTGTTATATAAAACCATATTTGTTTATAGTTGTATATATGTTTAAATTATATTGTTTTCATGTTTTCAAAGTGGTGTGACTTGGGATTATGTTGAGCCAGATTGATAACCTTGCCAGCCGAGCGATGTATTTATAGCAGAGGTGTGACTTGGCAGCATTTAGTGTCAGGCAGTGTTACTGCTTTAGAGCTAGGTTGTGTTGTGTGGTTTATTTAATTATTCTGGAAACACAATGTCTGTTAATGTTTAGCGTAATGTGTATGAGAGAGTATGGAACCTTGATCTTTAAATCTAGGGTGTTTAAATGCCCTAAGTTTGAAGTAATTGAATAACAAATATTGAATATAAAAACAAATATACTTTTATGTATTTATATGTTTAGTAAAAAAATATAGTTAACTTTAAATTGGTTTTCTAATTTTGACTTTCATATTTTAATTTGGTTTGTTATTTTCGCTGGATTTAGGATCAAGAGTGGAAATATTCTATTGTTATGTGTTATTGCTGTGATGTTTTGTGTTCAAATTCATTTTTAACAATAAACACCTTCATGTTGGTGTCTATTGTTAAAAATGAATGATAGGTAGTTTCATTATTGAAACTTACTGCTTTTATTTATTTACTTAAAGCCAAGACAACATTATGCTAAAAATGCAATTTATATCTTAATTTGATTTTTATGTATATATATATATATATATATATATATGTATATATATGTATATATTAGTAATCCTTTTGTACTTCGAAATAGATTTTATAGTTAAATTTTCGATAAATGTTTATATTAACTGCCATGTCAAAATAGGTCACTATAAATAGGTAAATCGATTTTCGGTTTTTATGTGGTGTTTTTTTTTTGGTTTTAAGGTGGTAGACTGCTAAAAAACATTGAAAAAAGTAGTTTTTCAAAAGTTGATTAGTTAAAAACTTTAACTATTGCTGTTTTTAAAAACATACATATTATTTTACAAAAAAACATAAAAAGGCCTAAAAAAACAGTTTAAACTTAGTAGGGTGATTTTGCTTCCCCTAGCAACGCTCATAGCAACGTCAAAATAAGGCAATTTTAACTAAATTTTACAAAATCTAAGCACTCAAACCAATAGCTACTTCTTTGTTTTTTGTTTTTCTATGTTTAAATGACATGGTGTGAAAGAACAATGTTGTTGAATTGGTTTATTACTATATATTAACTCGATAAAAGTGCATACTATCAACATGGGTTCTGCAATGCCCAAAAAATGTGTACGTGGGTAGGTCAACACTTGAAATTAGTGTTGCATCTGCTGTCATACAGTTTAATGATGGTAAAACTGGTATGATAGATGTTCTTCACAGTTTAGGAATTTTACCAGGACATTTTACTAAAAACGGTTTTCAAAATAGTGATGTGCTACGTGAAAAGCTTATGGACCTAAAATCATCTGAAAAGTTTAAAAAACAAAGAAAAAAGCGTAGAGCAACAAGGAAGGGGTTTGATAATAAGCACAATTATGAAGAAGGAATATTATATGAAAAGGGGGGGTTTTAACCTGTTTTCAAATGTTAATATATTTGTATTTTCAAAATATAAAGTTTTATTTGCATTTTTCTCTGTTGTAAAGTTTTTCATATTCTGGATAAGATTGCGGGAGCTGTATTTGTCCAATTGATTTGAAATTTTGTACAGATGTTCATTTTTATGAGCTTTACGTCCTGAGATAAAGAAATTTTGGATAAAAATTAAAATTAAATTTTTTGGGCTGTTTTGGGGTCAGGAATTTGGCCTAAATTTAGACGCATAGAAAAAGCTTATGGTGCATCGAAATTGAAAAAGATTCAAATTTTTTGTTTATCTCAGGACATTTATCTACTTAAAAGGTACACAACTGTAAAATTTTGAGACTTGATATATTTTACTTTTTGAGATATCTTTTCCAAGAACTTTGCACTTTTTAGGCCTAAAAACACTTAAATTTGCCCAAAAATTAGAGGAAAAAAAAAAGAAATTTTTTTTTTTTGTTAATCCTAATTATCGTGTTTAAAATGAGAAAATCAATTGGAATAATGTCAGATTTTAAAATTTTTTTTTTAGCAGTCTACCACCTTAATTCCTTTTTTTTTTTTCTTTAAGATTTACGATTGACGCATTTATACAATTTATAAAAAAAAAACTGATTACCTTTTATTGTAATTTTTTGTCAGTTAAAATGATATAAATGTATGCAATTAGTTCAATTCTTAAAAATCTCTATTTTATTCCTAATTATTTGTTGTACGTAACTTTGGGGATCTTTTTAAACGGGGGGGGGGGGGGGGGTATAATTGTAGTTTTGCGCATTTGTCAAATATCGAGTTACTTAAATGTTATAAGGTGTTAAACTAATTAATTATCTGAGTTTGCATTTGCAACACTTTTGAGGAAAGAAAAAATTGTTATATATGTTAAAAAGAAAAAATTGTTATACATGTAAATCATTGTTTTACATTTTATTATTCTGGTAGAAGGTCTTCATCAAAAACTTTATAACTCTTAATAAAGATAAATCTATTGTCCTTACCACCATCAAGGCAAAAACGGGGAAGGGAGGTCCTTTATTAGTGTCAAATTATTAAAAAGAATTAAATTTCGAGTAACAAAAGGAATTTTTAATAAATGGTAGCAAATAACCGTTTACTAAAAATTATTGAAACAAAGAGGCCATATATAAAAATGGTCAGATTAGTGCCATAAATAGCAATAGTCAAATGGTCAAATATTTTGAATAAATTTATTTAGTTGTGTGCATTTAACATTTTAAAGACAATTTCCTTTGTTAAAGAAACATGTATCAAGAGGATGCCAAAGAATTACTAATTCATGTAAAATTTACATTCGCTTTATATTAATCTTATTAATTAAAGTTCACGTTATAAAAATATAACACGAATTTAGCTTTACTTTTTCGTCAATTTAAAGCATGAGGAAGTAATATTATTTTGTGTCAGTAACTAAAAACGTATTGTTTTGAACTTAGTAATGTCGAGGAAAATGGTTCTGCCTTACACTGATATGACCTATTTCAGTTGTAAATTACTCAAATAATGTTAAATAATTGGTAAATTATTTTACCTCCGCATGTTTTTTAACTTGAAGGCGTTTTTCTAAAGGGGTAATAGTTATGGTTTTGCAACTTTAAATTGTGGAAAACAGCCACAATAAATTAAGAGACCGACCATAACCCGTATAACGGGTTGCTTTTTTGCTAGTATATATAATGATGATAACAAAATAATAGCATAACAACAACAAAGAAAAGATAATAACAATGTATATATATATTTTTCAATATATATATACATTGTTATTATCTTTTCTTTGTTGTTGTTATGCTGTAAGATGAAAAAGTTTTTAAATAAAAAACCTTTTTATATTATATATATATATATATATATATATATATATATATATATATATATATATATATATATATATATAAGGTTTTTTATCTGAAAACTTTATCATCTTATAGTTATTGTGAGTAAAACTTAATCTTCTAACCTTGAAATACCCTTTTCTTTTACCATTTCTGTTTTATTGTTAAATCAATCTTGCATGAATGTTATTCCAACTGTTTAATATCAAAGCATAGCTAATTTTATATAAAATTACTGTAACGATATGTGCTAACATAAGTGAAATTTACATTATTTACATCATACGACATCTAAACTTTTTACAGTAGCATTTACTACTGCAAGAGTTAGGATGTAGCAATTGCAATTCTAATTACAACATAGCTATATGTTTTCACAAAAAAGCAACATTTTTTTTAATAGCAAACGTACATTTGCTATTTTTATTACAATACTGTGAGGAGGGAAAATGATAAAATTGTAAACATTATCTTTAAGTTTTACCCGAATCAAGCATATAATATTCGACAAAAAAGAGTGAGTCAACCAACAAAAAGTGCGCACGGAGACTTATTGAATTTGTCATATGAATAAGATGATAAAGCGAAAAGAAGAGTAAAATGTAACAACAACCAAGAAAAGACGTACACGCAGAGAAATATTGAATTTGTCAAATGAATAGACGATATACCGAAAAGAAAAGTAAAAACAACAACAACCAAGAAAAGACGTACGCACAGAGGCTTATTGAATTTGTCATATGAATAAACGATAAAGCGAAAAGAAAAATAAAAAAATAACAACAACCAAGAAAAGATGTACGCACGGAAACTTATTCAACCTGTCATATAAATAAATGATGAATAAGTAGCAAAACGGTAAACAACCGAAAACTATAAAAAGCTCAAAAAAGAAAAGAAGACAGTTTTTGCATAGTCATAAAATATTTTAAAAAATAGTTATTATGACTATGGTTTTTGGGAGGACAGTTTTTGAAGAGAATTTTTGAAGAACAGTTTTTTTGAAGAGGTTTTAAGATGGCAAAGTAAGAGTTAAGAAGAGTAAGATATTTTTATGAGAAAAGAGTTTTAAGAGATTTAAAAGAGAGTTTTATGAGAAAAGAGATTTAAAAGAAGAATTTATGAGAAAAGGATATTCAAAGATTTAAAGAGAATTTTATGAGAAGTATTTATGAAGATTTTAAAGAGAAACTTACGAGAAGAATTGGTAAGAAATTTGAGTAACTTTAAATAAGCGTTATTATCTGCATTGATTTATTGATATTTGCATGAGCTAATTTTAAGAGAATATATATTGATGAGAATATTTGAGAATATTTATTAAGAAAAATAAGTAAGAGAAGAAGAACCAGTAGTAAGTACTTTTGTTTGCATTTCAATTATTAATATTATTGTTGTTATTACTATATGCGTTAAATATTGTTATTGAAAAGTTTGATGCTTTACCGCGCACCTTAGCATATCCGCGCCATTACACTTACGTCACACAAATATAAGAGTGCTTACCGTTACACATTAATAGAACATTTGTTGAGTTTTATATTATAGAATATACTGAGGACGGCGAATATAAGTTTAGCCTTTTTGATTAGACCTTGCCCATTCCTAACCAAACTATTCCCAAACCTAGCC
Organism: Hydra viridissima; assembly: GCF_058129835.1. Lineage (NCBI taxonomy): Eukaryota > Metazoa > Cnidaria > Hydrozoa > Anthoathecata > Hydridae > Hydra > Hydra viridissima. The sequence continues at coordinate 5,835,240 of NW_028324308.1, read as the reverse complement.
CTTTCCTAACCAAATACTCCCCAGACTATCAACCTAGTTCCCAACCTCCATATACCTAATCCAAACAACACCAAACCCAAACCTTCCCCTTACCCCTTTCCCTCAAACGTAAGAAAACATAAACATAATTAATAAGATAAATAAAAGTAAATCCACCGCCCTCACAATACGTATTGTAATAATAGCATAATAAAAAAATAGCAAAGGCAAGAAATTTGCGAGATATACCCAGACAGCCTACGACACTGGGCCAGAATTCTGGCGAATCATCGCACGCCGCACGTAGGAGTATTTGACGATTTTAGCTGGCCAAAATTGGAATTATTTAAATTGGAATTATTACCTACCCTTATTATCTCTCGATAATGGTCGCTTAATGAGCAGTTAATGGTTTGGTTATAAAAGTAGTAATTGGAACTACACAGTTTAGTTAAATATCCGATCTTTAACTGCGTGGTTCATTTTATTTACGAGCGATTTTAGTGGTGTTTATTGAAGCTGTGTACAAGTGTTTACAACAGAAGTTTTACAGTGTTATATCATGGATGAATCTATGACAGGTATGTACATTATTTACTCTTACTACCGTTTTGAAATATTAATTACCACAAAAGTTATGTACCATGAAACTTAGCATTTTTTTAACGAATTTTAAAGTAAATTTTGACTTTAAAAGTGAAAAAGTTGTAGTGCGCACCCTCTTAGTTTTTTTCGTTTTTCTATGAGTTTATACCACTAGCTATTTAAAAATCTTAATTTCAACTGCCTGTTGATGCCATCTAACTTTTAATCATGTTCTAAGCACATCAAGGTCCAAGATGAATTTTTCAACTTAATTTTTTTTTCTAGATGGGTCATCAGGAATGCAAACAATCTCTCGTTTAGATTTCTACAACAGTATTCAGCAGCAGGAGGCTCTAAATTTCAATGAAAAAATGGACTTAGCTGATCAAAATTTGTTATCAAGAAATCAACATACCGAAGAACTAAAAACAGTAAACAAGCGTCAAATGTCGAGGTTGAAAGCTATTTTTAGAAAAATGTGGTCGTCTTCATCCAGAACTCATGAAATATTTATTAAGAAGCATGGCCCTTGGCTGCAAGGGAGTTTCCAAATACCGGGTACCCCATCCACTCCATCATCAGCAGGACGACCAAGAAAACGTTTTGTCGATTCTAGTGAACGTTCAAAGAGGAGAAAAACAGAACAGCTCAGGAAAGATGTGGAACCAGAAGCTATTGTTTTTGCAGCTGAAACTTGTTTGACAACAAGTGGCAAAAGAAGTGCTGCAACCGTCCTCAAAGATCTTAAAACATCTCCCAAACGAGCGGGAAAGTATAAAAAAGCCTATCGCAGCAGTCTTGAACCTACAAAAAAATCATTGACACCGTTAGAGGCTCTTTTAATATTTACTGACGCAGGCCTAACAAAATCTCAATATGAAATCGTACGTACAAGTGACAAGAAACAATGGTCCTGCTACAGTATTTTGGTCGAAGAAAAAAAAACATGCTATCCTGATCCTGATTCGTTCACAGTCACAGAAAGTTTAGCTGAAGTAGACTTACAAAGTCTGTTAAACCATACTACCGAAAGATTGGTGTTGTATTTAGAAGAAGTTATCAAGACTCTAACGGAAAGTGGGCGTAAACATATGAAGTTATCTACGAAATGGGGTTGTGATGGCTCCCAGCAGACACAGTTTAATCAAAAGTTTGAGGATGACTCTAATTCTGGTGCCAGTATATTTCAATGCTCAATGGTTCCATTACAGCTAACTTGTGGAGTAAATAAAAAGGTTATCTGGCAAAACCCTACACCATCGTCTCCAAGGTTTTGCAGGCCAATTCGAATTAGGTTCATAAAAGAAACTGCTGATGTAATAGCTGAAGAAACTGCTTACATGGAAAACAAAATTGCAGGCTTGAAACCAACTCAACTTCAAGACATAGCAGTAGAACATGTGATGATGTTAACTATGAATGACGGAAAAGTCTGTAACGCAGCAACCACCACTAAATCGACCATGCGATGTTATATTTGTGGAGCAACATCAAGACCATTTAATGATTTGGACAGAACATGTGTTGACAATCAAAGCAGCTACAAATTTGGACTATCCATTCTGCATGCTAAAATACAGTGTTTTGAAAGTCTCCTTCACCTATTATATAAATTGCCTGTAAAAAAATGGCAGAAAAGGCTGAATGAAGATGAGAAGAGACTCATCTCAGATAGGAAAAAGAAAATCCAAGATGAATTCAAGAGCAAAATGGGCATTCTTGTCGACATACCTAAGGTTGGATTTGGGAATACCAATAACGGCAACACAAGCAGGAGATTCTTCAACGACCCGGAAACATCTGCAGATATCACTGGAGTAGGCTTCCGTTTAATTTCCAGAATGAAAATTATCCTAGAAGTAATTTCCAGTGGCCACAAGATTGGTGTAGAAAAGTTCAGACAGTATACTTTGGATACTGCAAAGCTTTATGTTGAACTATACCCCTGGTGTCCAATGACTCCAACTCTGCATAAAGTTTTAGTACATGGTCCTGATATAGTAGAGAATGCGCTTTTGCCAATTGGACAATTGTCGGAAGAGGCTGCCGAAGCCAGAAACAAACATTTCCGGGAGTACAGACTTAGCTATGCTAGAAAATTTTCTAGAAAAGATTGTAACCAAGATATCATCAATAGGTTATTGTTAACATCCGACCCTCTGTTGTCCAGCATTGGGAAAAAGAAACACAAACTTACAAAGCTTTTTTCAAAAGAAGCTGTGGAATTGCTTCTTCCTGGAGAAGTCCAAGATTCCGACACTGAAAACAACGAAAATGAAGAATATTCTGACAATGACGAAGTGGAATCTAATTAAATATCAAAATATAGTATGTTATTTAACATAATAAAGTTTGAAAAATAATATCTTTTATTTCCTCAAATCCTATTGAATAGAATAAAATGTAATCCCTAAAGTACCCATCTTTCCCCTATATTGAACGCCACTGGCTTGGATTTGTACAAAAAACATTTAATTTACAATTTCTTGTCATATGGTAAAGTTTTCAGCTGTTAAAATGAGAGAAATAATTTTGGCCAGCTACAGTGTTTTGGCCGAATGTCGTTTTGCCATAACCGTCATTATTTTGAATATTTTTGCGTCATCCATGATGATTTTATAGATGCGAAGCCAAATGCTTAGAAGATATATTTCGCAAATTTCTTTCTTTTGCTGTTGTTTTTTTTTATTATGCGATTATTATAATACGTATTGTAATGATAATAGCAAATGTACGTTTGCTATTTAAAAAAATGTTGCTTTTTTTAAATACGTATAGTTATGTTGTAATTAGAATTGCAATTGCTACATCCTAACTCTTGCAGTAGTAAATACTACTGTAAAAAGTTTAGATGTCGTCCCAGCAAGCACACAACGTTGAAACAACGTTGAAACAACGTTGTAACAACGTTGATCAACGTCGATCAACGTTATTTCAACGTTTTTTCAACGTTGTGTGCTAGCAGGGGTATGATGTAAATAATGAAAATTTCACTTATGTTGGCACACATCATTACAGTAATTTTGTATAAAGATAGCTATGTTTTTATATTAAACAGTTTGAATAACATTCATGCAAGATTGATTTAACAATAAAACAGAAATGGTAAAAGAAAAGGCTATTTAAAGGTTAGAAGATAAAGCTTTAATCACAATAACTGTAAGATAATCAAGTTTTTAAATAAACACCTTTTTTATATTATATTATATATATATATATATATATATATATATATATATATATATATATATATATATATATATATATATATATATATATATATATATATATATATGTATATATATATTGTTATTATCTTTATAATAATATATATATTGTTATTATCTTTATAATAATATATATATATTGTTATTATCTTTATTTTTGTTGTTGTTTTTGCTGTTGTTAATTTATCTTTGTTTTTATTATTATATGCTCCTTTATCATTACTTGTCATTAAAATAATCTTATTTAATTTAAGTTAGTTTTAAACTCATTTTAAGTGACCTTGGTTGTAATCTATTGTCATTTACATTATAATCATGAAATGACTTTGTCAATTATCACTTTTCTCATTTTAGCAATTAAATATAAGAGTGAGCCATCCAAATTAAATGTTTATATATTTTTCTATCTTAACTTCGGGACAATATATTGTTTCTGTTACATACATAGTTAAAGTTATTTTAAAAAGCTTGCAACAAATATTTAATGAAGATATCAATTGTGAAATATTTAATCTACAAAACTCATTTGGTGAGATAACTGTTACCCCCTCATACATATCTACAAAAGACAATTTTCCTACTATAAGTGAAAAAGCTGTAGATAATAATGATTCAGTTTTTGGAGCTGTTGTTAATATATTTTCAGATAACAATGTTGAAACTGAACTTGGTCATACTTAAATTTTAGTAATGATAATGATGATGAAACATTCTCATCAGATTTGACTACCCTATTAGCTGATTGGGCTGTTCAGTTTAGTGTTAATTTGACTGCTCTGTCATCTTTACTGTGTATTCTCTGTCTAATTCATCCTGATTTGCCTATTTAAAAAACTCAACACAATTTTATAGTTGCATATCGAGCAGGTGGTGATTATTTTTATTTTGGTTCAGCAATTAGTTTAACAAATATTAAATCATGTTTATGATAAAATTGCAAAATTTTTAGCTCCCTATGGGCAGTTGAATATCAATGGTTTACCTTTGTTTAAAAGTAGCAAAATATCATTTTGGCCAGTTCTGTGTCTTTTGCAAGGTTTTGATTTTAAAAGACCTGTGTGATTCAAGTCTGTTAAGAATCACATTTTGTATCACACTTAGATAAAGTTAAACACAATGCAATTTTAGATGACAGAATTCTCAAGTGTGTATTAAACAAGTCGATGATGGTTTTGTTGTTTCACCCTTTTTTCACTTGTTATAATTTAATTTGTTGAAATCTGTACTAAGTCTATTTTCTTACATTATTACTGACAAAATTAATATGCTTATTTCATACATAGTTTTATATGAGGTTGTAATTGAAATATTTAACTTATTTAGGTTAATTTTACTTGTGTCTTAAGTAATTTTCTTTACTAATAATAACAATTTTATAACAACATTGTCTATATTTATGCATTCAATAGCTGCCAATTGGAGAAATTACATTTGGTAAATGTAATTGGCATAGAATTGATTCCCATAAATGTTTAATAAATTGTTTTTGATTTCGTATTTTATATTTCGTATTTCGTATTTTTGCGTTAGATTTTTGAGATACTTTTGGTATTTTTAGTATATACATGTACACTACAATGCAGTCATGCATTTAAGTTAAAGGTTGTAATTTTTAACTTTTAAGGTTGTAATTTATTGATACTTGTATTATATTCATTAAATTATTTTGCCAATGGTCTCTCTCCTCATTTTTGGAATGCACTATAACTATATGTGTATATATATGTATGTATATGCAATAAAATGCACATTAACTTATTGTTAAAATAAACAGTTTCATTAATTTTTTTTTTTTAATTTTAGTTTTCAGGGTCTTCATTGACATTAAATCGATGTTCATCTGTTAGATGGATTCTTGCTAAAGTGAGTGAACGAACACTTCATTGCACTTTTTAGTAGTAATATGTTTAGAATTTATACTTTCAGTTATTTTAAGTAATATTTGTAAATGTTTATTTTTATTTTACTAGAATTTTAAGAATGAAATTTCTAAGAGATCGTGATTTTTACAGCTGTTAAAAAAGAGCTGCTTATTTAAGTGGAAAACTTGAAGAAAAAAAAGATTTTATTGGGTAAGAAGAAATCTTTATTTTTATTTAATATATATTTATTTGTATGTGTTCAATTGTTATATTTATAATTTTGTCAAGTTAAAGTTTGTATTTAGGTGCTGTAAAACTAAATCATTTAAACTCGGGAGCATCAAGCGAAGAGTTTGAGCGTTGGCTGAAGAGTATTTTCAGCTTTCAGGAGATCGAAATGATGGACGAAAGGCTTGAGAAGAACGAAAAATCTCGTTGGATAAATAGCACTATTTCAAACTATCAATAATATCTGTGCTATTTAAAATTATTTTTGTCAATTTGAACTGGAATAAATATCAAAAAATATTTACTTTTGTATTTGCTTTTTGTGCGATATCACATTAGAAATGGCTAATAATAGCGCGTTAGTGAATGTATATTGGTTAAAAGTAACGGGTCAGTGCTGGCATACGATCACGGACGAATGCTGGAAAATGATCCCGAGCTAGTGCTGGCTAGCGATACTGGGCCATTGGCCGTTTTGACATTGGACCGTGATCAATTGCCGGCATCGCGCCGCAGTCGCAAGCGGAACTGGGCCAGCATTGGGCCTCTAACGGGAGGCTGTCTGGGTATCTTGTAAGCATTTGGCTTCGCGTCTATAAAATCATCATGGATGACACAGAAAATATTTAAAATAATGACGGTTATGGCAAAACGACATTTGGCCAGAACTCTGTAGAAGCCACAATCGGGCCAGTGTTGGCCCAATAACAAATGCCATCGCAATGGAGTGCGACTACTCGCCAGTAGCATGCCAGACTCGGGCCAGTACTGGCCCGTTACTAATCTAGTCGTCACGGCGGGCGATGACTCGCCGGAATTCTGGCCCAGTGTCGTAGGCTGTCTGGGTTCTTAAGGCTTATGCTATTTCTTCTCTGAGGCGTTCACTGCTCAGTCTTGACCGAGCAACGCAAATCTATTTCCAATTAAGAGAAAATAATTTTATTAGTCTTGCAGACCTATGCCATGGTTTACACGAGTGTTCGTTAACAAAAGAGTAAAAAAACAAAAAATAAAGAAATAAACTCGTGACTGCCATGACATTGAACAGAAAGAGGCCGAAAAAACAAAAAAACAAAATTAAAAGAGGACAAAATCAAAAAGTGAAAAATAAGAATAGAAACTTTTCAGGTAAAAAAGGAAAAAGAAAACTAAAAAAAAGAAAAGATTCAATAAAAATAACAGCAATTTTGATTATCGCAAAAAACGGCTCAAGTTCAGTTTTATTTCGAGTTTGTTTTCCTTGTTCCAAGTGTTTTTGGCTTCGTTGAAAAAGTCTCCTAAAGGATTAGCTTCTTTGCCTATTTGATATTCGGTGTTGATTATACTTTTTAATTTTCCTTGGAACTCCCTGAGTAGGCGCTCTTTCAAAAATGTTGTTCGCTCATGGAAAGCCCTCACTCAATTTGATGGAGGATCTTTCAAGTGCCGCTCATAAACCAGTATGGGTTGATGATAAGTTAGTTGAGCGTGCATAAATCCGTGGTTATGACAGGCTTGCGGGTAATCTTACTTCTGCTATCACTGCTAAAATTGCTTCAAGCAAGAGAGGCGAAGATGTGTTAAGAAAAGTTAGTGAACTGTTACAAACCTTTTACTTTAGCCTCATAACTAGCGACAAATCTATGAATGCAGTTAAGATTAAGAGAAGACCTATACATGAACAATAAATAGTTTACAGCCTACAATTGACTGAATATCTGACTGTGGAACACTTGAGCTGTTGCATTCTCGTATAGGTTTATTAAAAACAAACATTAATACAAAATCAGTATCAGCGATTCTTTTCTCCCTCACTACATAAAATCGCATCTATATATACAACTTTTCTAATTCCCATGAGGTTCATAAATGACACTTCTAATTCACCAACTTTATAGAACATGAGCCCTATAAGAAATCATTGAAAAATTAAAAAACACAATCAAGCTTTTGTATACCTAAAATATAACTATATCCCAATTTTTAAAAACTTACAACTGACTGAATAGGTGTTACAGGTAGTTGAATACTGGGAATCTTAAAAAAAAAAAAAAATGTAGCCACAAAACACATTCATTTAAGAACAAATAAATCATCTCATCACAATAAACAGCAGAAAAATAACTTTTACTTAAATCAAATAAATTTAGAGATGTTCTTATGCAATCAGACTAGAATTAAATGAAAATGATATTATTAAATGATATTTACTTTAACAATTAAATTTAGAAACTGATAGCAAAGATATGTGTATGAATAAAATCACATCAAAGAAATTTGATAATGTTAATAACTTACATTTGAGACATTCGAATTTTGTTTTCACTCAAACTCAAACAGAAGTATAACGGCTTTACACGAAGAGATGAAAAATGACACTTGGATTCTTCTTTACTTTCATGACTTTCTGTTAATGGAACTTCACCTGAAAAAAACAATCTTTTTTTAAATAGGCTTTTTAGCACTATAAGGCACAGCAATGTATGGCTTTGTTCAATTAGTTTGACTAATTATACTTAGTATAAAAACTGATAACAATCTTTTTTGTAGTGTGTGTTTGGTGAGTTACTGTCAAAAATTAATAATTTAGATCAAACAAAGGAATCCTAATTTACATTCATTGCTTTCGTGCTCCATCATAGTTTATTGACTTAACTGGTTTGGAAACTCCGTAAAATCTATTGTTTAACCTTTTGACACAAAAATAGAGCGTAAATGAAGCGTGACAGTGCACTAAGGGAGGTCGATTTTTGAAGTCGACTTACCTGTTCCCTCAGATAGCTAGAGTTTTTTAAAGTAATAAAGAACTAATTAAAGTTTTTTAACGAATTTGTTTCAGTTTTTTCGCGTTTAGGATAATAACTACAGTTTTTTCATTTCTTACGACTTGAAAAATAAATGCGTAATTCAAAAGAAACTAAAAATTTCTGCAGATGCGGGAAAAGTTTTCTAAAGAAAAATTGTAAACAAGCGATCGGGTGAATAATTTAATAATAATTTAAAAAGTCCTTTGGTTAAAACTTATAATAAATGGGTCCCAAAACAAGACAAACCACTAAAAAACTCGTTGGAGGTTCAAAAAGTGATTTTTCTGTAAATGACTTACCAACTTATGGAGACATTTATAGATACTTTTATTTCGTACAATCGGAGTTTAAAAACAAATCTAACATAATTGATAAGACCCAACAAGAACTTGTGAAAATTTGGTTAAATGTAAATCCAAAATTGCCCTTAATAAAAAATGAGTCAATTTATTTAAAATTGGTCAAAACATTTAACACAATGAAACTTATTAATGGAAAAAAATGCAAAAAAGGACCTCTTATTGCAGCATATAGTGTATTGGAAAACTTATACGATATATCTGCCTGTAGATGTAATTTAGATGAAGTTTCCTGTCATGATGATAGGGTCAAATGTAAAAATCTAACCTGCAGTAGTAAACATTTTTTATGTGTTTGTCCGCCAGAGTATAAGGTTAGCTAAGAATTAAATTTTTTTTATAGAGTTTCTTCGAACTTCATTCACAAAAGTTAATCTACTTGTTTATCTATTTCTTTTTAGTTTAAATTTATGATATTTTACTTAACTTTTCTTAGGTTCCGCTTGAGGAACGAAAATACATCACAGACCAAAGATCAAGAAATGAAACAAGAAGAAACATGCAGCAAGGGCCAATAGATTGGAGCTCTGTAAAAAAAGAAAAAAGAAGAGTAGGAAAGTGTCCAAATATTAAAGTACCTTTATCTGACAACTGCAAATCTTCTACTTTTGATATAAATTTTGAGTCTGGTTTAGTAAGAATAAGTTTATAATATATATATATATATATATATATATATATATATATATATATATATATATATATATATATATATATATTATAAAGTTGATCCTGTTAATCATGCCAGGTGGCTAACATTAGCAATACGAATTTTAGTTTTGTATACAAGAACAGAACAACCTACTCCTGTACTTAAAGAGATAGTAAAGTACATACAGACAGAATATGGTCCAACCTGGTTTGCTATTAAGAAATCAAAAAACTTTACTGAAGGGCCAAGTATTTTATACACAACATTAAAAAATATAAAAAAACTTTTAGCCAAACTATACAAGACATTATACTTCCTGTTGTTTTAAGAAATGCGTATTGCCTTCTCCCAGAAAACATTCTTTTATCCCTTCTTGTTAATGATATGAAAGAAGTACGAAATAGAGAAGTTAGGTTGGTTTTAAAATGCCGAGAAAATCCTCCATGTGCCCCAGTTGATAGAATATATGGTGGCATCAGAATTAAAAAATCCCAAATATTGAGCATCTTAAAATTGAGTGTGATACATGGACAGAACTGGTTTCTGATGATAGACTGATCTATGAACCTCCTGCTACTAAAAGATTAACTTATCAGGAACTACTTAATACAATTGAATGTAAACCAGATCCTTGTGAGCTTGGCTGGGACTTTCCATTGCACAGTCAGTCTGTTGAGCGTGCTGTTAAAGCTTGTTTCTGAAGTTTCAAAAAAAGCGTATTCTTTACAGAATTGGCATGAGTTAGCAGTAGGAAAACAAAAAAGTTGAATTTTAAGGAAAAAGTTTTATTCGAAAAAAGATTATGATATATAGTATTTATTATTTTTAACTTTCTCAACACTCCTATGTTATAATCCACAGTATTATAATAAATTTAAATGCTAATAATTAAAAAATATTATAAATAATGTAATTTTTCTAAGTTTAAAGTCTTTTATTTTACCTAAAACTAAAACTAATTTTAGTTAAAAATTTATTTTTTAGTTGCTTATTTTCGGAACTATTGTTAGATTATACCTAGGGATTAGCTAAGGCTAACCAATGCACTCTAATAGGATCTGAGGATATTTTGAAAACTAAATTTTTTTAGCCTAAAACCATATACTTTTGTTTAGCTGTAACGCTTTAAATAAACGCTGCGTGTTGAATTTATTTTTTATAATGCCTAATTTGAATAAAAAAAAAAATAAGAAAAACGGAATGGTTTTAATTGAGCTTAATTGAGTTTCGATTAGCTTTTAGTGTTAAAAAAACTATTTTTTCAATAAAAGATAATTTACTTTTTAAACTGTTGGGGATCAAAGCTGCTACTTTTGCTACCTTTTTTCACCGGTTCCTGCAAATCTGTAAAATATAATACTAACTTGTATGTTCGACTGTTATATAACTAAAAATAGTATTTAGTTGATGGGTGCAAAGTAAAATCAGCAACGCCACAGTTTTTATTTTTACCAAAAAAAATTAGGAATTATGTAACAAGGTTCGTTTTTCAGTTTTTAAGCGTAAAATTTGTGGTAAGTGGAAAGTTTCGGCAATGATTTTGCTTCTTTGTAACGATACAACAATATCCAAACTGTAAATGTAGGCAAGAGATCTAAAAAATCGAAAACTTTAAAACTACTAGTTTTCTATGATACCCTTCAATTGATAAACACATTTTTAGTAAAATTGACGTTTTTACTGAATTTTTCTAATCATTTGCGAAAAATTTGAGTAACGTAGAAAAAAAAAAGAAAGATTGTTCCGAATTCCTGACAATATTTCCCAGCTATCTGAGGGCACAGCAAGTTAAAATTTTGAAAAAAGTTTAAAATCGACCTCCCTTACAGTGCACACAAACTTTTTAACGGCGTTTATTTCTAAGTAAAATTGCAAACAGATTATTCCTTTATTTCACAGATTCTCTGTAGTGATTATTTATAAGTGATGTTTTTTGTATATCGTTGATCAGTGTTGATGAATATATGATTGATCAGTGTTTATGAAGATAATATGCCAGGTGCTAATTGTAGTATAACGAACTGTGGAACATCAAGAAGAACAAAGGGGGTAGGAATATTCAAGCCTCCTTATTCAAATCCTGCAGATCCTACTCATGAAAATTGGCGATCTGAATGGTTAAATTCAATATTTGTGTGTATAAATTCCAAATGATTTTATCTTCAGATATTGGTCTCAAAATGACAAAAAAGATCATGAAAAATGGAGTTATACCAACTCTACTACTTCCTACAAAAAGCTGTAACTTAACTTCACCAAAACAAAGAATGCCAAAAAAAATTATTTTGTCTGAGAATAAAAACCAATGAAGTACTATAATAAACTTACTGACATTTCAATTCGAATTCTAAATCTAAAACTTTTAAATGGTTGCATAACAGATGTGAAAAAAAAAGAAATATCTATTTTAAAAAATGTTTCAAATCAATTTGTTCTTCCAGAATTTGAGATAACAATAGATGAAAGTTTAGGCTATAGTTTGGCAGTATATGGGTGGATGGTTCCTGAATGTCATCCTATTTACTCAGACTACAAAAGAAGTATGCAAAATATAACTGTGCCAAATTTAATTCATGTGCTTGAAAGTAATCAATTATGTATAGGTGTACAAATTCATGAAAAGAAAGCAAGTACCATACACTATTGTATACCTTTTAAAATAAATCCACATTATTGGGATACAAAATCATCACCATTCAATCATATGTCATACTATAGAAATATTAACTGCGATGTTTTACTTAAAAACTCAAACAGATGCAAAAAATGTTTGTTGACAAACAAATCAATAATTTATTCAAAAATAAAGAAAGTTAAGCGTCACAATGAGCCAGCCAAACTAAATGCTGCTATCTCTTTGACAACATCATCGAGGCTTAAATTAACAATGCAGCTGGACCGTCTTAAATGTGCACAATTACAAGCTAGAATTGAAGCAATGAAAGAAGAGCTTATTAGCTCAAGTGTGATGATGGATTGTGATTTACATAGTGATTTTCTTTCAATAATTTCTAATACTAATCATAACATTAGTGATTTCATGAATTTGTTTTGGCAAGAACAAAAAAAGTTATTTAGTGTCTCTCCATCTGGAGTTAGGTATCACCCAATGATAATAAAATACTATTTATCCATAGCATCAAAATCCCCATCTACATATCTACATATCAAGAAATAAGAGATAACAAAGTACTTGTGTTGCCAAGCTTGAGGACACTCCGAGATTATAAAAATTGTATTACGCCAAAAGCTAGGTTTAAGGAAGGCAATGTTGCCGAATTATGTATGCAAACGGAACAGTATACAAAAATTGAAAGATACATTGTGCTTCTTATTGATGAGATGTCCCTAAAATCTAATCTGGTTTTTGATAAGAATAGTCATCAGCTAATTGGGTTTGTTGATTTGGGAGACCCAGACCTGAATTTTTTTGCTACATTACAAAAATGTGAACTTGCAACTCATGCTCTTGTTTTCATGGTTCGTGGCATTGCAACATCGCTTAAGTTTTCACTTGCATATTTTACCACCATTACTGCCACAGCAGTGCAGCTATTTAGTTTATTTTGGGATGCAGTATGCATTTTAGAAAAAAGATGCAATCTTTATCTAGTCTCTGTAGTGGCTACTACTAGGAATTGGGAGTTCTGGAAAAAAAAGATTTTTCGTATAAAATTGAGTATAATTTTTTTTATTTCGTGCGAAATATTTTGTGTTGTCAAAAAAAAAAATACTTTGTGAAAAAAATATATATATTTCATAACGTGAGAACGCGTAATGAAAAATTTTAATTTTTGCAAAGGTGTTTAAATTTTTTATAAAAAAAATTATTTTTAGTTTTTTAAACTTTTGACATCTTAAGGGTTTTTTTAAGTTTTTGAAAAACTCGCATTTTTGTTAAAATCCTTTCAAAGTATATGATAAGTGTTGAATTTCTATATTATTTTTATGCGAAATTAAAATAATAATGTATTTAATTGAATATAAAACAAGAAATAGAAAAAAAAGGTTTTTGAATAGCATTTTTTTGCTGATTTTTTGATTTCTTAAACATTGATTGATTTAAGCATGTGGTCACAGAGGTCGCCTCTGTGACCTCTGTGACCACATGCTAAATTCTTTGGAATATACTACTGTGATCAAAAAGTAAGGTGAATTTTTAATTTAAACTTCCCGCCTTATTCGAATCGTCCAATCTTTTTTATTTTTAAGTTGGTAGGAATGTCATTAACATTTGCGCCAAACTACATGTCAAACTCATAATTATTTTTTTTTTGTTTACGCTTGTTTCTGAAGTACCAAAAGTGCATTCGGCGATTTTCACGATGTCTAATTTTGTTGAGCAAAGAAGTGCTATTAAATTTTGTTTGCGGAATGATATTTCTGCTGCTGAAACGTATCGAATGTTGCAAAAGGCCTTCGGTGAAGAGAATATGTCTCAAAAAAATGTTTACAAGTGGTACAAAGACTTCAAAGAAGGCCGAGAACGTGTTGATGACTTGGAACGCTCCGGACAACCATCGACTTCGATTGATGATCGCAACATCAACAAAATCAAAGAATTGGTGCTTGCAAATCGTCGGTTAACCATTCGAGACCTTGTTGACATGGTTGGAATATCATTTGGGTCGGTGCAAGCGATTTTGAAGGATCATTTGGGCCTCAGAAGACTCAAATCACGTTTGGTGCCGAAATTTCTCAATTTCTTTGAAAAAGAGCGTTGCGTTAAAACTTATGAAGCAATGCTTTCTGACTATCAAGACGTCTACAAACAAATTATTACTGGCGATGAGACTTGGGTCTACGCATACGACCCTGAAACAACCGACCAATCGAGTGAATACCGTGAAAAAGGCGAGCCGAGACCGAAGCAACCACGTCAAATTCGCTCAAAAATCAAGGTCACGTTGACTGTTTTCTTTGATTATTGTGGTGTCGTGCACTACGAATTCCTTCCAACTGGCCAAACTGTCAACAAGGAATATTATTTAAGCGTTATGCGACGTTTGCGTGAAGCTATTCGCAAAAAGAGACCGGAATTATGGGCCAATAACTCTTGGATTTTGCACCACGATAATGCGCCTTCGCACACAGCACTGGTTCTTCGTGAGTTTTTCGCCAAAAACTCTACCCATGTTGCTCCACAACCACCGTATTCGCTCGACTTAGCACCGTGTGACTTCTGGCTGTTCCCAAAGCTCAAGAGACCACTCCGGGGAAATCGTTTTGAGTCCATTGAAGAGATCCAACGTGAATCGGTAAGCGCATTGAAGGCTATCCCTACCAAGGACTTTTCGGCATGCTTCGAAGACTGGAAAAAACGTTGGCAAAAGTGCATTGGGGCCGGGGGGGATTATTTTGAGGGGGACGATACAGATTTGGAAGAATAAATAAAGATTTTTCATTTTATAAAAAAATTCATCTTACTTTTTGATCACAGTAGTATTCGACAAAAGTGTTTCGCCATCGCCTCTTTAAAAATTGAAGGTGTTTTTATCGGAGCGCTGATCGAGTCCATTCAAGTCAAACTTTCAGAAGTGGTCATCACAAAAAATGTGTCTTCTTTTCAAAGCATCATGGGTGATGATTTGGATTTGGGAGAAGTGGAATCTGATGATGACTTGTGAAATCACGTAAAATTAATGAAAATAAAATGATTTAAAAAATTTTCTTTTCATATAAAAAAATGCACGCCGCCCACAAGTTGTATAAAAACATTGCCTCAGTAGAAGACCAAAGTTTGAAATTGCATTTGGGTCATTTGGAGGAAAGAATTAAAGAGTTGGAACGAAAAAATCCGAAAAACATTATTGTGACTAATAAAAAATTGAGTTATCCAACCTATTTCAACGTCAACGGGCAGCATGAGATTTTTGCTCAACAAGACATTAAAATTAGTTATTTATCACACGCAAATATCGTTGTGTATAGGTCTAAAATTAGAAAGTGGTATTGCTGTTGTTACTTTGATGAACAAAGTTAATGATCAATTGGATTATTACAAAAACAATCTTATTTTTTCAGAGTCTGTGGATGAAATCGTCATGACCATACACAATTACAGTTCACGTGACGTCATTATAAAAAAAGGTGAAAAACTTTGTAAAATTAATCACATCGATTTGAATTTAAAAAAATAATGAATTTGTTAAAAAGATGGAAATAATAAAAAACAAAGATAAAATTTATCCGACTCTTCCAACAGCACCATCAGACGAAGGACACATTTATCGACTTCAAAAAATAAGCGAAATCCAAAAAGAAATGGAGGATGAAAAGACAAAGAGAATGGATCTCAGCAAAAAGTACCATCGCGCTGCAAAGATTATTCGTTTTACAGATGATTGCAAAAGGTGTGCATTGCTTTAGGAATTACAGGAATTGCACTTTTGTCAACTATCGTAGCCGCTCCAGTATCGATTGCGTGCGAGGGTATTGCTATTGGAATGGGGGTTTTATCTATTTTTGGAAATCAACAGAACAAAAAACTGATGCTGAAGGCTGAAAAGCATGAAAAATTAAAAGTTCTTGCAGAGTCCAAATTGAACACCATCAGCAACCGCATTTCAAAAGCGCTCATGAATGGCTTTGTAAGCGATTCTGAGTACGAATTAATTCTTAGCGAGCTTCAAAAAATGAAGACCATGACAGAGGAGATACGAACAAAGGCAAAAAGCAGCATTGACGAAATAACCAAAGAGTCGTTGATCCAAAAAGGAAGACAAGACGCCATTCAAGCGTTTAATAACATGTTTCAAAAGGGAAAATAGTCAAAAACGCAGACTCATTTGTGTTTTTGTTTAAGTTTTTTTTCTACGTATTTTAAAAATGTCTTTTTTTAAAATACAAGTCTCGAAAAAGAGAGACAAGATTGTTAAAACTATATGGCTAACAGAGAAAAGCTTTACAATGAGAGCATCAACAACAACATTTCAGATACAAATTATCAGACTGATTTGAGCAAGTTTTTTAAGCCTCTGATTAAGCAATGAAAAGGTGAAAAACGAGCTGAAGAGCATTGCTTACAGAGCGGTTGACAACAATCCACTGGCTTTAACTTATCCAGAAAGCGAGACGTCTTTTAAAAGTTTAGAGACTCCTGAAATAATGAATGTTGAAAAGCCTCCTGAAAGAATGAATATTGGAAATACTGCTTTTGATTATTTGTCCAAATACGCATCCAAACGGTTTGCTTCAGACAGAGTGTTTGGAATTCACGCAAGAGAAGGTGGTAAAATGTACATTGGAAAAGAACAAATTGTCATCGATAAAAATGATATCATTGTTGGTGGAGAAAAGTATACGGGAACAAAAGGTCTTTGGGAGCTTATTTCAAGATCCAAACCTGATAAAAAAAACATTTACACAAAGGAGGACTTAGAAAATTATGAAAAAATTCTTATTAGCACTCAGGCGATTGAATCTGATACAAATCCAAACAGACCAAAAGCTTCGAGAAGTGAAAAATATGTTACAATAATTGCACCTTTTTGGGACAGAAATAGAATTAAAACGAAGGGAAAAAAAGGTCACGGAGTGATCATACTTCTGAGCGATCCGAATGCGCTTGTGCAAAGACTCAACTTGAGCATCGCCGCATGGCATGCTGGAAATGTCGCATCGAGAAACGAGGCTGTGGCGATTTGCGATGAGTTGTTGAGACAAGGGGAAATTAATAATGAAGAATACAAGTTGATTTAAAAATACATCGAGTTGTAAAAACACAATGGATTTAAAAAAATTTTCATTGTTAACAAAAGAAGATATATAAAAAAAGAACGTCGGAGGAGGAGGAGGAATTATGGATATGGTTAAGAATTTTTTGAGGAGAATGGCAGCTTCAAACGCATCGAGATCGTCCCTTCATTTATTGAGAAAGGCAGCAGCAAGCGAAATTGGAAGAGAAGCGATCAAAGCAGCCAAGTCTGCCGGAAAAGAATTAGCCTCTTCCGCCATATTGACAGCCAAAGACGTCGCCATTGACAAAGGCAAGAAAGCGATTGAAAGAGTTTACGCCAAGACAGGGACGGTGAATCCAAACCAACTAATCAATACAATTGTGAACGAAGCGGCAAAGGTAGAACAGTATGTACCTATTAATCCGATGGAAGAGCTGCATAAAAAATTGTATGGTTCGTCCATTCAAGGAAAAAGGAAAATGACGAAAAAGAATGCAGCCAAAATTCAAGATCTCATCAAAATGGGAAGTGGACTCTTGATTGCGTGAATTCTCCACGGATCAAAATGATATAAATTTTTTTTCCCGTATTTAAAAAAATGATAAACACCGACAGATTAAGAGTTGACGAAATGCCAGAGTATGACACTGGCATTGAAAAAATTGATTTTTTCGAGTACCTTCCAACAAATCTCGATTTAAATTCTTCAGGCGCGATCACTTTTGAGATTAATTGTCAGTCTGTGCAGACACTTCCGTCAGAGGCTTACATCCTCGTCGAAGGAGTTATGAAAAAAGCTGACGGGACTGCTTACATAGCAACAGACAACATTGCCTTGGTGAATAACGCCATAATGTATTTGTTCAGCGACGTCACTTATGACTTATCAGGACAGTTATGTATCCAGGTCAAGGAACAACCATGCTTGGATTGTTGAAATATCCTTACGGTTTTCAGCTTGCAGATGGTTTGAAGAAAATGTGGTACAAAGACACTTCAAACGCAACTGGAATCACAGGATTCAACGTCAGACGAGACCACTTGTTTAACTACACAACATTCATTGGATCTTTTTGTTCAGGATACCTTTAAAACACATGTTTGGCTTTTGTGAAACTTATGATAAAGTTGTTTATGGATTCAGACACAGCATTACTTTTACAAAAAAAGAATATGACGACGCCATTGATAGAGCTGGAACTGTTGCTGCGGGAATGATCGACATTAAAAAAATTTATAATATAAGGCAAACAAAGTCGAAAGGCAAATCATTCCCGCTGGTCTTACAGAATTTACA
The DNA here is from genome assembly GCF_058129835.1 of Hydra viridissima. NCBI lineage: Eukaryota > Metazoa > Cnidaria > Hydrozoa > Anthoathecata > Hydridae > Hydra > Hydra viridissima. The sequence continues at coordinate 5,816,586 of NW_028324308.1, read as the reverse complement.
TGGACTCTCGGAAGAGTCACAGACAAAAGCGTTCCTAGATATATAGTATTCGGACTTCAAACAAACAGACCTTCCAGTCAAACCGCAAATCCAGCCGTATTCGATCATTGCGATGTAAACAATTTTTACGTGACAGTCAATGGAATTAAGTATCCAAATTATAATTAAGACTTGAATTTAGGAGAAAAGAAAATTGTTATGGCTCATTCTGACGCGTTCTCTTTTGATGAAAAGTATTACGGCACAAACGAACTTGTTTGTCAATCTGGTTTTCCTCTGCTTGAATATAAAAATTTGTTTCCATTGTTCTTTGTCGATATCAGCAAGCAAAAAGAAAGAGTTGTTTCTGAAACGGCTGAATTGGTTGTGAACCTTAACTTTCGAACAGCAACTCCAGAGAGCACCGTTATATTCGCAGTGATCATTTCCGACAAAATGATTAAATTTGTTTCAGACGGAACCAATATGAATGCTGTTTATTAGATTCTTTAAGAATAAATCTTGACAAAAATGAATTAAACAAAATTTTTTTCTTTTTAAAAATAAAAACATGAGATTCACAAAAAATTATCTGAAAAAATTGCTGAGGGAAAATGGAGTCACAAAAACTTCTAACAATTTGTTGACTTTGATGATGATTGCGGTTGAGAACAATCTGATCAGCAAAGATTTGCTTTTGGAAGGTGCAAAAGAAGACAGGCCTGTAGGTCGACCAAAAAAAGAAGTGAAAATGGAAAAAGTGAAAACGGAATTAGTAAAACAAGAAAATGTAAAAAAACCGATCGGCCCAAAATACGAGAGACTTGGTTTAATTCGAAAAAAACCTATGACTGTGAAAACAACCAACGTTGACACTGGGGAGGTTGTTGAATACGAATCCCTTTACAAAGCGATGAAAAAAACGGAGCACGGATGGAGATATTTGGAGCGTCGAGATGGAAAAGTGGACAATGGAATCAAGATTGAAATTTTAAATTCTGAAAAACTCGTAAACCGTAAAAACGACTAAGTCGAAAAAAAATTGACATAATAAAAATGGAAAACCAAACGGAGAGGAAAAAATGAGAATGTGCGCTCCTGCTGCTTAAAAAAATTTTTTAATTCTTTTCGGAGAATTAAAAAAAACGACAAAGTCAGAAAAAAATTTTTTTAACATTAAAAAGTTAAAAATTTTGAAAAAAAGAAAAAATTGATTTTGAGTTAAATAATTTTCTTGGCATAATAAAAATGGAAAACAAAACTGTCAAAGATAAAAAAGTTAAAGAGAAATCTTTAACAAAATTGCAAAGTGAAGCCAAAGACCAGGCGATAAAAGGTTATATAAAAGTGACTAGGGATGAGCTCGTTGAAGCAATAAAAAACACGAGGCCTGTTATTGGTTCTCGACCTGTAACGCGTCGAAGATCTACTGTTGTGAGAGCGGTGCCAGCTCCGAGACCCTCCATAAGAATTTCTGTTAAACCATCTCCTACACCAAGGTCTTCTGTAAGGTTTGTTGTTAAACCGTATACTGAGTCAACTCCAAAGCCACCCATCGCTCCGAAACCGTCCACAATTCCACCTAGACCTGTCATCGCATCAAATCAATCTCTCATGTGGAAACCAGCTCTTGCTCCAAAACCGACCCATTTGCAAAATCCTGTCATCACGACGAAATCTGTTCCAGAGCCATCGCGTCACCTCATTGACGCTCCTGTTCCAGATTCGTCTCCTGTGTTAACTCCTGGACTGTTTTCAAGGTTGACGACGGCTGTGAAAAATGTGGTTGTCAACAGCTTTAACAGCGTTTTCGAATCAGTTGATCCGTACGTTCCAGATGTTGTGAAAAAAAGATTAAAAAATACAAAAAGAGAATTAAAAAAAAGAATATTATCTCTCAAATCGATCGTGTTCGGAAAACCGCAAATTAATTTTCAATTGACCAATCACGCGTTGAGATATGTTGCCAAACAATTTTCGCATCAAGTCGGAGGAAATCATCATGACGCTTCTGCCTTTTTAGATTCGGCAAAAGACGGGGCGATGAAAATTCTTCAAGAAAATAAAAATAAAAAAGCGTACATTGTTTTGACTTGCGAGATGACGAGTGTGAGCATTACGACTGGAGAGGAAGTGTCTCAAACTGTCCCTTTTTCGTCATACTCTGGAATTGTTTTGGAGTCGACGGATTTGGGAGAATTTTACGACACAGCAAAAGAGGAAATTTTGGAAAACATGATCAAATACAACAAAATGGGCTCAAATTGCAGAATGTCCAATATCTTGAAAATGGACATTAACATGATTGATTATAAACCAATCAGCGCGAGGTCATACATTCCTCTTAATGATTTTCTGACGAGCAAAAAAGCAATCATCAACATGGTCAACGAAGACAACGAATGTTTTAAATAGTATATTACCAGGGCGTTGAACATGATAGATAAACACGGTTAAAGAATTGACAAAGACTTGATTAAAAAATCGAAAGAGTTTAATTGGGAAGGGATTGAATTTCCAGTCAAACTCGATCAAATAAAAAAATTTGAAAATAACAATATAGAAATAAGCGTGAATATTTTTGAGTACGAAAATAAATCCATTTACCCTTTACGAATATCGAAATGTTTAAACAGAAAACATGAAATAGATTTGCTGCTCATTTCAGACGAAAAAACAAATCATTATTGTTTGATCAAAAGTCTAAGTCGACTAATTTCCTCACAATCATCCACACATCACGGTAAAAAATATTTTTGCAGAAATTGTTTGCAAGGGATGAACAGCGAGCAAGATCTTTCCAAAGATTAAATTTATTGCAAAGAGCACAGCTCAGTTCGAATCGAACTTCCCAAAAAATATTCTTTCATGAAATTTGAACAAAAAGAAAGGTCGATGAGAGTTTCTTTTGTCGTTTACGCAGACTTTGAAAGTTTCATCACATCAATAAACACTTGCAGCTTAATTTTCCACCAGACAATTTCTTTATCAAGAAATTGTCTGGTTGAAAATTAAGCTGCATTCCAAACAACGAAGAAAAATACATGAGTTTCACAAAAGAAATAAAAGTGGGAGAATTTGAAAAAGAGGGAAAGATTTTTGAAATTAAAAGAGAGTTGAGATTTATCGACAGTTTCAGATTCATGGCTTGCTCATTTAAAGATTTAACAGAAAACCTCATTAAAGATTTGTGCGTCGAATGTAAAACATTAGATGCATGGACGTGTAAGAAGAACTGTCAAAAAAATAAAGGAAAGTATTGTGATTGTAAACTAAATTGTAAATATTGTAAAGCTAGAAGCGTAAAAAAAGCCGATACTGTGTGTAAGAACCTGAATTTAATGTATAGTGGAATAAAACGAGATTTGCTACTCGGAAAAGGAGTTTACCCTTACGATTGGATGGACTCGATCGAAAAGTTTTCTGAAACTCAATTACCTCCAAAAGAATCGTTCTTTTTCAAACTGAACGATGGTGGAATAAGCAACGAAAATTATTTGCATGCCAAAACGGTTTGGAACGAATTTGGTTGCAAAACGTTCAGAGATTACCACGATTTGTACAACGTGTCAGATGTGCTGCTGTTAGCAGATGTGTTTAAGAATTTCAAGGACGTTTGTGTAAAAAATTACAAACTTGACCCTGCTTGGTATTACACATCCCCCGGATTGGCTCGGAACGCTTTTTTAAAAATGACAAAAATAAAATTGGAGCTTTTGAGCGACCCTGACATGCTGCTCATGGTTCAAAAAGGAATCCGCGGAGGAATCAGCATGATTTCAAACCGACTTGGAACTGCAAATAATAAATACATGGGAGATTCTTTTGAATCCAAAAAAGAGTCAACCTTCATTCTATACTTGGACGCCAACAACTTGTACGGATGGGCCATGAGCAAACCTCTTCCTACTCACGGTTTCGAATGGATGACTGAAGACGAACTTTTAAATTGGAAATCGATGCCTTGCATTTTGGAAGTCGATTTGGATTATCCAGAAAGTCTTCACGACGAGCACAACGATTACCCTTTGGCTCCGGAAAGAATGACCATTGAAAAAGTGGAAAAACTCATTCCAAATTTAAACAACAAAAAGAATTACGTCGTACATCACGAAAACCTTAAACTATATGAACGAATGGGGCTTGTCATTACAAAAATACATCGAGGCATTGAATTTAAAGAAAGCCCTTGTATGAAAAAATACATAGACCTCAACACCGATTTAAGAACAAAAGCCACAAACGACTTTGAGAAGGATTTTTTCAAGCTGATGAACAATTCTGTCTTTGGAAAAACCATGGAAAACATTGAGAAGCGAGTGGACGTGAGACTGGTGACAAAAAGGGAAGAAGCAGCGAAATTGTCATCCAAACCAAATTACGTCCGACACACGATTTTCGATGAAAACTTAATCGCCGTTCTTATGAAAAGAACAAAGTTGTTTTACAACAAACCGATTTATTTGGGAATGTCCATCTTGGATTTGAGCAAGACTTTGATGTTTGAATTCCACTACGACTACATCAACAAAATGTATTCAGATCGAGCAAAATTGTTAATGACAGATACAGACTCGTTGATTTATGAAATAAAAACGGACGATTTTTACAAAGACATTGCTAAGGATGTGAAAACTTGACTCGAGCGAATTTTACAAAAACCATCCCGCCATTCAAAGCGTTGGGTTTAAGGTTGGTGAAAACAAAAAGAATATTGGGATGTTCAAAGACAAAACCGGAGGAAGAGAGATTGAAGAGTTTGTTGGTCTGCGGTCGAATCGTACTCTTACAAAATCCATAAAGAAGAGCACAAAAAATGCAAAGGAGTGAAAAAAAATGTGGTTAAAAAATACATCACCCACGACGATTACAAAGACTGTCTCGAAACTAAAAAAGAAAAGGTAAGTAAAATGAGCGTGATCAGATCCCATTTACACGAAATTTACACGGAAGAAATTAACAAAGTCTCTCTCAGCGCCGCCGACAACAAAAGAATCATTTTGGAAGATGGAATTCACACGTTGGCTTATGGGCATTACAAAAACAGATTTAACTTGATCAACTACTGGAAATTTTTCGGTCCAGAAAACACGGATCCACAAACGGATTTAAAAACTTTACAAGAACAAACCATAGAGGCAGAGCAGGAGGCAGAGCAGGAAGCAGAGCAGGAGGCAGAGCAGGAGGCAGAGCAGGAGGCAGAGCAGGAGACAGAGCAGGAGGCAGAGCAGGAGGCAGAGCAGGAGGCAGAGCAGGAGGCAGAGCAGGAGGCAGAGCAGGAGGCAGAGCCAGAGTAACAAAGGATTTTAAAAAATTTAACAAAGTAAAAAAAATGAGCAACAAAAGGATAAATGTGGAAGGAATTATTTTGCCAAACGAGGCTTTTACAAATTTTCAATTGATAAAGGCAGCAAAAAAACTAAAATTAAAAAACTTTAGAGGAGTTTTTGTCAGAGACGAATTGCCAAATAAGGCAATGAAAAAAGAATGCGGGATTGTCAACACGGGGGATTCAAGCACGGAAGGATTTCATTGGGTGTGTTGGTACAAAGTCGGGGATGAAAAGTTCAGCTTTGACTCTTACGCCCAACCCCCTTTCGTTGAGCTCGTCAAATATTTAAAAAGTCCCGTCTTTTACAACAGCGAAAGGGTTCAATTTGGAAACACGTCTTACCGTGGTCACTTGTGTCTTTACGTCTTGAAAAAATGTGAAGAGGGAAACAGTTTTCAAGACGTCGTCAACACCCTTTAGTGATTGCAATCGAATTTAAAAAATTTTGTCCATTTAAAAATGATTGATAAATTCAATAGAAGCGAATTCAGCGTTTATTTCGACAACATTTTAACAGACTCAGCAACCAACGTTTTTATTAAAACGGACGGTTTCAGCACCATCACTGCAGACATTGATTTTAATTCTCAAAAAATCATTAATTTGGCAGAACCAACCAACTCACACGACGCCGCCACGAAATATTATGTGGACACGCATTCGTCGGGAGGAACTGGCACGGTGATTGGAGATGCGGACTTGAATTTAAATTCCCATAAATTAATCAATGTGCTTAATCCATCAAAGGCGCAAGACGCTGCGACAAAAAGTTACGCAGACGTTTTGTCACAAAAATCCAACTTTTTAGGACTTGTTCCAAATTCAAGCTTTTCATCCTTTGGGTTAAAGTCGCAAACTGTGACAGGATCAACCACTGCACCAGTCTTCAGCTACATAGACGGTCCTGGAGTTCTGAGTAGGTTATGGCTGGCCATAAGTGGAACCGGAACAGTAGTTCCTGGACGTGTCTTTATTCGAATATTGGCAGATGGAGAGATTGCATTTGGAAATACTTCAACAACCGCGGAAGAAATAGGAGTGGACATCACTGCCCTTGCTTGCGACTTGCTCTTTTCCCTCTCGGGGGACCGGTTTACGCCAACTCTTTGCAAGGTTGCAACGTTTACAACACCACTTCCTTGGGAGGATATTTTACGCTCGACTTACCGTTTACAACAAACTTGACCATCCAACTGGTCAATAATAATGCTGCGGCAATCACTTACTGGATTCAACCTTTTATTTCCACATTCACCTCCATCCCTCCTCTTCTCTCCTCCGTTAAATTGTACTCGAGGACGTTCAGATATATAAACACAACTTACGGAAACGAATATGTGCTTCTTAACACCACAGGAAAAGGAAATGGTGTTTTTCTAAAATACATAAGATTTGTCTTCGTGGAACGGAGCAAACCTAACCTCGTTCAACAACAAATCGATGGGACTGCTGTACCAATCCACCGCCTCCATCGGCTCCACTACCACCATCTCCTTTAACAGAAATTTTGCAGAAGCAGACTCCATGCCCAGCGTCGCAGCTGGCAGAAGGCTCGTCGTCACGCTCAACTCTGGCGACGCGCAAGTCGAAAGCTTTTACCTTCTCCTCGGAAAAGCGTATTATTACGCCTAATTCTCACCCTTTTTAAATTTAATTTTGTGAAAATTTTGAGTTAAAGAAATTCTTGGCACATTAAAAATGAATTCCATTGAAACTCCCAGAATTAAAGTCTTCCAAGATGAAAACGAAAAAATACTGACTCAAGATCCCATTCAAATTTTAAAAAATAAAGGAATCAAATGGCGGGAGATAGAAATTTACAAATCAATCATCCAAACAAAAAAACAACAAGACGAAAGAAAAAAAGAAAAAGAAGTTTTTCGTGCAAGAAAATTTAAACACCTTTACAAAAATTAAAACTTTTCATTACGCGTTCTCACGGTATGAAATATATTTTTTTTCACAAAATTTTTTTTTTTTGACTACACAAAATATTTCGCACGAAATAAAAAAATTATACTCAATTTTATACGAAAAATCGTTTTGTCCCAGAACTCCCAATTCCTAGTAGTGTGGCTGATGGTGCATCATCAAACCGAACAATAATTAAACTTCACCGTTATATGTGTGGAGATATGATTACTCCTGTTATTTTTAAAACAATGAATTTGTATGCCAAATATCTATACATCTACTTAGTAGCAGACCCACCACACCTGATGAAAACTGCTCGAAATTGCTTATTAAACTCTGGCGCAGGAAAAAGTTCACGCTACTTGTGGAACAATGGAAAATACTTACTGTGGCAGCACATTACTCAATTGTACTATGAAGATTTAGACAATGGTTTAAAACTTATGCCTAAGTTAACTAATGAGCACATACACATAAACTCTTACTCTGCTATGACTGTAAAGCTAGCTACTCAAATTTTAAGTCAAACCGTAGCATCTGTTTTGAAAACCTTTGGAACTGAGGAACATAAAGAGACAGCTTGTTTTTGTGAAGAAATGGACATGTTTTTTATTGTGTTAACAGTAGATCTCTTGAAGAACATAAAATTAATATAAAACCTTTCCTTCAAAAATACACAGACCAAAATGATTTACGATTTAATTTCCTTTTAAATGATTTTCTGAATTATTTTAAAGATTGGAAAAGATCTATAGATGAAAGAGTAGACAATACTTCTAGTTGTCAATACTCTTATGAGGCTAAAGCCAAAATGTTCATTTCACATCAGACTCATGAAGGCTTAATAATGACATGTAACTCAATTGTGGAAGTTTCAAGGTTTCTGTTAGCAGTGGGTATGTCTTATGTATTTACTAATAGATTTTGTCAAGATCCATTAGAGAAATGTTTCAGTGCTCAAAGACAAATAGGGCGACATTCAGATAACCCTGATGCTAAACAGTTTGGATACAATTCTAATGCAATACGCATCCAAAGAAGTGTTTCGCTTAACACTGGAAATACTAGAGGCTCTTATATTAAAAAAAAGTCTTGGATAAATGTGTCTGAAGATCTTATACCAAAAAGAAAGAGAAAAAAAACACGATTTACAAACTACTTATATTATAACAACTATTTGTATTCAAAACTTTTATAAAACTATATATATATATATATATATTATTTGTCTTTCAGTTTATATGATTGTTTCATATTAGCACGTAATCCTTTTTTAAATAGTTCTCCTGTTTTTTTTTATTGCTTTGTGTTTATTAACCAATGTCTTTGACAAATGAATGACTTCGAACTCTAAAATATAATCTCAGTATTGAACACAAAGTAGATTTTTGTATATCTTTTTCAATTTTTAAATCACAGCTTTCAAGAATAACCCTGTAATATTCATCTATATCTTGATCATATAATATTTTTTCTGTCAAGAAATCTGTCTGCTTTTAGTTAATTCTGACTGTTCTGTATATAAGCAAAATGCTTTTTCTGCTATAACTAATGTTTGCTCAAACTCAATTGATACACTAGTGAGTCCTCCACGGCTAAGAGCATACTTTTCCCTTTCCCATATTGTTTGTCTACTTAGTATTTTTTTATCACTGACACTAGATATATTAGCCCTATAATAAGATGCTATGTTGTCAGCAAGTTTGCTTAGTAATAATGTAGCAGCATCTTCATATTTAGCATCACAATTAAAAATTTGCCTACTGTTGATTGCTATTCTGCCAAAATAATCAGCATAAAACTCATTAAAACTTTTTAGAAAAATTTTACTACAACTCTCAATTATTCTATCAAACTGAATCTCATCTTTTATCTGGTCAATCTGAAATTTTTTAACAACTTTAATTATTTTATCACCATAAATTGAGCTTTCTATAATCTTGCAAGACACATTTTTTAGTAGTGTGAACAAAATTTCGGTGTTAAAATCTGGATTATTAGCAGGTTCATCAACAATAATATTGTTGGGGTGCTTTTTAGAGATATGCAATTTCAGCACTCCTTTACTTCTAAAAACTTTAACGCATACATTACATGGGAATGATCCAGGGCTGAGCTAAAAACAATTTTAAGTAAGATATACGTTTAAAAAACAAAATATAATCAATCACTCAATCGCTTATCTTTCGCTTAATTTGATCACTAATAAAAAACGTAAAAACAAATGTTTGTTTATGCTACGTGATTTACATAAAGAAATATTTTTCACTTTTTTATCTTACAAGGAAAAAGGACTAACATCTTCGACAATAGCTTCAGCATAAATTTGAAGCTCAGTATCTTTTTCAAAACTTTCAAATAGCACTATAAGGTCACCATTACAAAAATAGTCATCGTCTTCTCTCTCTACAGCCATAGCAAGTTTTTTTGCTGTGCACCATCAATGTCACGTGATCACAGCGTTCACCTTAAAGAGTTTTTTTTTACGCAAAACTTCGAGTTTCCAAACCAGTTAAGTCTATAAACTATGGCTCCATTAATTCATATAATCCAGCCATATAATCAAAAATAGTTGGCACAATTCTATCAAAATTACCTTCACCAATTTTAACATTCTATATCAGGCTCACTCTGTGTCATAGAATTGGAAGATTCTACCAAAACAAATATATTTGACCAAAACTTTTTTAAAAAGTTACAAAAGTTTAGATAATAAAAACGCATTCAGATAATTGTCTGACAGTCTGCAAATAGGATGTGATAAAAGCAACAATATAGTATAATTACTTTATAACATTACCTTGATATTTTTAAATTATCTAGACCTATTTATATTATTGTATTTCGTTTTAATCTTGAAACAAAAGTATCAAGTTGATTACGACATTTTCTTCTTTCAGTTCTTGAAGCCATTTTTAACTTATAGAATAAATATTTTGTTGCTATTATAAGATTATAACTTTATTATATTTTATAAGTCATTAAAAATAGTTCAAATAAAAAATGATCATCATGATTAATGTCTATCAATATTTAGAAGATGTATGAATGGACAAAAATCTTGAAGCAAATCTATTATCTAACCATGAAGCTTTCTCGCAGAGAACACATTTTAATTCTACATTTTCTCTTATAATACTAACTGTCAATATAACCTTTACGCAGCTTCTTCCGCGATATTCAATTACAAACCATTTTCATAAAACACGCTTTCTGAAGGTGCAAATTTGTTTTGTTAAATCGTTTTTTTCCCAATTTTAAAATTCCAGAAAATTAGAGCCAATTTAGGGCTAGCCCGAATTTAGGCCTAATCTACCCTTTATTAGCCCAGACAGCACACGACATTGGGCCAAAACCTGCTAGTCTGTAAAATATTACTGATTGGTTTTAGGTGGTTAGGTTGTTATAAATGGCATCTTATTTAGATTTCCAATTAGAATTTGCTTCTTTACAATATTAACAGATCAAGCTTAAAACTAAAGGTAACTGGCTGTTTGCAAGCCATTAAAAAATCTTATTCAAGTCAGTTGAAAACAAGACAGTTTTAAAAAAATCACTAAAATGTGTTAACTGCATTATGGTCTATTTAATTTCTTTAAGAAGGAAATTTACCTTTACGAGTTCCATTTTGTGATTCCTAAAAGAGAATTTATGGCACCCGGTAAAACCCTCCCTTTTTTTTTTAATCCGTCAATTGCCACAAATCAGATGGTCTATTTAAACAGTCAAATAAATCTCAAATCAATAGGATCACCATCTCAAATTTCTTTATCAATTTTCATTTTGATAATAAATCTTAATAATAAATATATAAATTTCATATATATATATATATATATTATATAAGATTTACATTCAATTTATTGGCTACTAATCTAATAAGCCATTTAAAAAAAAAATCGTTGAACTAATTGTCTAAACACGAAGCAACTGAAACATGGACAGTAAAAGGTTGCTGCAGTTGTCTAAACGACAGTTGTAATTTCGGCGACGAAAAAAAAAGGCGACCTATCATCAGTAAAACTGCACAACCATTAACATTATGGAAGCTGATCTCGCAACAAGAAAAAATGAACTTAAGTTTGCGAAAACTTTAGCTATAATGTAAAAAAGCTTTTATTTAAAAACTTGATTATCTTACAGTTATTGTGATTAAAGCTTTATCTTTTAACCTTTGAATAGCCTTTTCTTTAACCATTTCTGTTTTATTGTTAAATCAATCTTGCATGAATGTTATTCAAACTGTTTAATATAAAAACATAGCTAACCTTTATACAAAATTACTGTAATGATGTGTGCTAACATAATTGAAATTTACATTATTTACATCATACGACATCTAAACTTTTTACAGTAGTATTTACTACTGCAAGAGTTAGGATGTAGCAGTTGCAATTCTAATTACAACATAGCTATATGTTTTCACAAAAAAGCAACATTTTTTTTAATAGCAAAGGTACATTTGCTATTATTATTACGATACGTATTGTAATAATAGCAAAATAAAAAACAACAGCAAAAGCAAGAAACTTGCTATTGCTGTTCAAATTATTAATTTTTGACACTGTTACTCACCAAACACACACTACAAAAAAGATTGTTATCAGTTTTTATACTAAGCATAATTAGTCAAAGTAATTGAACAAACTCATACATTGCTGTGCCTTATAGTGCTAAAAAGCCTATTTAAAAAAAGATTGTTTTTTTCAGGTGAAGTTCCATTAACAGAAAGTCATGAAAGTAAAGAAGAATCCAAGTGTCATATTTCAGCTCTTCGTGTAAAGCCGTTATACTTCTGTTTGAGTTTGAGTGAAAACAAAATTCGAATGTCTCAAATGTAAGTTATTAACATTATCAAATTTCTTTGATGTGATTTTATTCATACACATATCTTTGCTATCAGTTTCTAAATTTAATTGTTAAAGTAAATATCATTTAATAATATCATTTTCATTTAATTCTAGTCTGATTGCATAAGAACATCTCTAAATTTATTTGATATAAGTAAAAGTTATTTTTCTTCTGTTTATTGTGATGAGATGATTTATTTGTTCTTAAATGAATGTGTTTAGTGGCTACATTTTTTTTTTATTTTTTTAAAATTCCCAGTATTCAACTACCTGTAACACCTATTCAGTCAGTTGTAAGTTTTTAAAAATTGGGATATAGTTATATTTTAGGTATACAAAAGCTTGATTGTGTTTTTTAATTTTTCAATGATTTCTTATAGGGCTCATGTTCTATAAAGTTGGTGAATTAGAAGTGTCATTTATGAACCTCATGGGAATTAGAAAAGTTGTATATATAGATGCGATTTTATGTAGTGAGGGAGAAAAGAATCGCTGATACTGATTTTGTATTAATGTTTGTTTTTAATAAACCTATACGAGAATGCAACAGCTCAAGTGTTCCACAGTCAGATATTCAGTCAATTGTAGGCTGTAAACTATTTATTGTTCATGTATAGGTCTTCTCTTAATCTTAACTGCATTCATAGATTTGTCGCTAGTTATGAGGCTAAAGTAAAAGGTTTGTAACAGTTCACTAACTTTTCTTAACACATCTTCGCCTCTCTTGCTTGAAGCAATTTTAGCAGTGATAGCAGAAGTAAGATTACCCGCAAGCCTGTCATAACCACGGATTTATGCACGCTCAACTAACTTATCATCAACCCATACTGGTTTATGAGCGGCACTTGAAAGATCCTCCATCAAATTGAGTGAGGGCTTTCCATGAGCGAACAACATTTTTGAAAGAGCGCCTACTCAGGGAGTTCCAAGGAAAATTAAAAAGTATAATCAACACCGAATATCAAATAGGCAAAGAAGCTAATCCTTTAGGAGACTTTTTCAACGAAGCCAAAAACACTTGGAACAAGGAAAACAAACTCGAAATAAAACTGAACTTGAGCCGTTTTTTGCGATAATCAAAATTGCTGTTATTTTTATTGAATCTTTTCTTTTTTTTAGTTTTCTTTTTCCTTTTTTACCTGAAAAGTTTCTATTCTTATTTTTCACTTTTTGATTTTGTCCTCTTTTAATTTTGTTTTTTTGTTTTTTCGGCCTCTTTCTGTTCAATGTCATGGCAGTCACGAGTTTATTTCTTTATTTTTTGTTTTTTTACTCTTTTGTTAACGAACACTCGTGTAAACCATGGCATAGGTCTGCAAGACTAATAAAATTATTTTCTCTTAATTGGAAATAGATTTGCGTTGCTCGGTCAAGACTGAGCAGTGAACGCCTCAGAGAAGAAATAGCATAAGCCTTAAGAACCCAGACAGCCTACGACACTGGGCCAGAATTCCGGCGAGTCATCGCCCGCCGTGACGACTAGATTAGTAACGGGCCAGTACTGGCCCGAGTCTGGCATGCTACTGGCGAGTAGTCGCACTCCATTGCGATGGCATTTGTTATTGGGCCAACACTGGCCCGATTGTGGCTTCTACAGAGTTCTGGCCAAATGTCGTTTTGCCATAACCGTCATTATTTTAAATATTTTCTGTGTCATCCATGATGATTTTATAGACGCGAAGCCAAATGCTTACAAGATACCCAGACAGCCTCCCGTTAGAGGCCCAATGCTGGCCCAGTTCCGCTTGCGACTGCGGCGCGATGCCGGCAATTGATCACGGTCCAATGTCAAAACGGCCAATGGCCCAGTATCGCTAGCCAGCACTAGCTCGGGATCATTTTCCAGCATTCGTCCGTGATCGTATGCCAGCACTGACCCGTTACTTTTAACCAATATACATTCACTAACGCGCTATTATTAGCCATTTCTAATGTGATATCGCACAAAAAGCAAATACAAAAGTAAATATTTTTTGATATTTATTCCAGTTCAAATTGACAAAAATAATTTTAAATAGCACAGATATTATTGATAGTTTGAAATAGTGCTATTTATCCAACGAGATTTTTCGTTCTTCTCAAGCCTTTCGTCCATCATTTCGATCTCCTGAAAGCTGAAAATACTCTTCAGCCAACGCTCAAACTCTTCGCTTGATGCTCCCGAGTTTAAATGATTTAGTTTTACAGCACCTAAATACAAACTTTAACTTGACAAAATTATAAATATAACAATTGAACACATACAAATAAATATATATTAAATAAAAATAAAGATTTCTTCTTACCCAATAAAATCTTTTTTTTCTTCAAGTTTTCCACTTAAATAAGCAGCTCTTTTTTAACAGCTGTAAAAATCACGATCTCTTAGAAATTTCATTCTTAAAATTCTAGTAAAATAAAAATAAACATTTACAAATATTACTTAAAATAACTGAAAGTATAAATTCTAAACATATTACTACTAAAAAGTGCAATGAAGTGTTCGTTCACTCACTTTAGCAAGAATCCATCTAACAGATGAACATCGATTTAATGTCAATGAAGACCCTGAAAACTAAAATTAAAAAAAAAAAATTAATGAAACTGTTTATTTTAACAATAAGTTAATGTGCATTTTATTGCATATACATACATATATATACACATATAGTTATAGTGCATTCCAAAAATGAGGAGAGAGACCATTGGCAAAATAATTTAATGAATATAATACAAGTATCAATAAATTACAACCTTAAAAGTTAAAAATTACAACCTTTAACTTAAATGCATGACTGCATTGTAGTGTACATGTATATACTAAAAATACCAAAAGTATCTCAAAAATCTAACGCAAAAATACGAAATACGAAATATAAAATACGAAATCAAAAACAATTTATTAAACATTTATGGGAATCAATTCTATGCCAATTACATTTACCAAATGTAATTTCTCCAATTGGCAGCTATTGAATGCATAAATATAGACAATGTTGTTATAAAATTGTTATTATTAGTAAAGAAAATTACTTAAGACACAAGTAAAATTAACCTAAATAAGTTAAATATTTCAATTACAACCTCATATAAAACTATGTATGAAATAAGCATATTAATTTTGTCAGTAATAATGTAAGAAAATAGACTTAGTACAGATTTCAACAAATTAAATTATAACAAGTGAAAAAAGGGTGAAACAACAAAACCATCATCGACTTGTTTAATACACACTTGAGAATTCTGTCATCTAAAATTGCATTGTGTTTAACTTTATCTAAGTGTGATACAAAATGTGATTCTTAACAGACTTGAATCACACAGGTCTTTTAAAATCAAAACCTTGCAAAAGACACAGAACTGGCCAAAATGATATTTTGCTACTTTTAAACAAAGGTAAACCATTGATATTCAACTGCCCATAGGGAGCTAAAAATTTTGCAATTTTATCATAAACATGATTTAATATTTGTTAAACTAATTGCTGAACCAAAATAAAAATAATCACCACCTGCTCGATATGCAACTATAAAATTGTGTTGAGTTTTTTAAATAGGCAAATCAGGATGAATTAGACAGAGAATACACAGTAAAGATGACAGAGCAGTCAAATTAACACTAAACTGAACAGCCCAATCAGCTAATAGGGTAGTCAAATCTGATGAGAATGTTTCATCATCATTATCATTACTAAAATTTAAGTATGACCAAGTTCAGTTTCAACATTGTTATCTGAAAATATATTAACAACAGCTCCAAAAACTGAATCATTATTATCTACAGCTTTTTCACTTATAGTAGGAAAATTGTCTTTTGTAGATATGTATGAGGGGGTAACAGTTATCTCACCAAATGAGTTTTGTAGATTAAATATTTCACAATTGATATCTTCATTAAATATTTGTTGCAAGCTTTTTAAAATAACTTTAACTATGTATGTAACAGAAACAATATATTGTCCCGAAGTTAAGATAGAAAAATATATAAACATTTAATTTGGATGGCTCACTCTTATATTTAATTGCTAAAATGAGAAAAGTGATAATTGACAAAGTCATTTCATGATTATAATGTAAATGACAATAGATTACAACCAAGGTCACTTAAAATGAGTTTAAAACTAACTTAAATTAAATAAGATTATTTTAATGACAAGTAATGATAAAGGAGCATATAATAATAAAAACAAAGATAAATTAACAACAGCAAAAACAACAACAAAAATAAAGATAATAACAATATATATATATTATTATAAAGATAATAACAATATATATATTATTATAAAGATAATAACAATATATATATACATATATATATATATATATATATATATATATATATATATATATATATATATATATATATATATATATATATATATATATATATATATATATATATATATAATATAAAAAAGGTGTTTATTTAAAAACTTGATTATCTTACAGTTATTGTGATTAAAGCTTTATCTTCTAACCTTTAAATAGCCTTTTCTTTTACCATTTCTGTTTTATTGTTAAATCAATCTTGCATGAATGTTATTCAAACTGTTTAATATAAAAACATAGCTATCTTTATACAAAATTACTGTAATGATGTGTGCCAACATAAGTGAAATTTTCATTATTTACATCATACCCCTGCTAGCACACAACGTTGAAAAAACGTTGAAATAACGTTGATCGACGTTGATCAACGTTGTTACAACGTTGTTTCAACGTTGTTTCAACGTTGTGTGCTTGCTGGGACGACATCTAAACTTTTTACAGTAGTATTTACTACTGCAAGAGTTAGGATGTAGCAATTGCAATTCTAATTACAACATAACTATACGTATTTAAAAAAAGCAACATTTTTTTAAATAGCAAACGTACATTTGCTATTATCATTACAATACGTATTATAATAATCGCATAATAAAAAAAAACAACAGCAAAAGAAAGAAATTTGCGAAATATATCTTCTAAGCATTTGGCTTCGCATCTATAAAATCATCATGGATGACGCAAAAATATTCAAAATAATGACGGTTATGGCAAAACGACATTCGGCCAAAACACTGTAGCTGGCCAAAATTATTTCTCTCATTTTAACAGCTGAAAACTTTACCATATGACAAGAAATTGTAAATTAAATGTTTTTTGTACAAATCCAAGCCAGTGGCGTTCAATATAGGGGAAAGATGGGTACTTTAGGGATTACATTTTATTCTATTCAATAGGATTTGAGGAAATAAAAGATATTATTTTTCAAACTTTATTATGTTAAATAACATACTATATTTTGATATTTAATTAGATTCCACTTCGTCATTGTCAGAATATTCTTCATTTTCGTTGTTTTCAGTGTCGGAATCTTGGACTTCTCCAGGAAGAAGCAATTCCACAGCTTCTTTTGAAAAAAGCTTTGTAAGTTTGTGTTTCTTTTTCCCAATGCTGGACAACAGAGGGTCGGATGTTAACAATAACCTATTGATGATATCTTGGTTACAATCTTTTCTAGAAAATTTTCTAGCATAGCTAAGTCTGTACTCCCGGAAATGTTTGTTTCTGGCTTCGGCAGCCTCTTCCGACAATTGTCCAATTGGCAAAAGCGCATTCTCTACTATATCAGGACCATGTACTAAAACTTTATGCAGAGTTGGAGTCATTGGACACCAGGGGTATAGTTCAACATAAAGCTTTGCAGTATCCAAAGTATACTGTCTGAACTTTTCTACACCAATCTTGTGGCCACTGGAAATTACTTCTAGGATAATTTTCATTCTGGAAATTAAACGGAAGCCTACTCCAGTGATATCTGCAGATGTTTCCGGGTCGTTGAAGAATCTCCTGCTTGTGTTGCCGTTATTGGTATTCCCAAATCCAACCTTAGGTATGTCGACAAGAATGCCCATTTTGCTCTTGAATTCATCTTGGATTTTCTTTTTCCTATCTGAGATGAGTCTCTTCTCATCTTCATTCAGCCTTTTCTGCCATTTTTTTACAGGCAATTTATATAATAGGTGAAGGAGACTTTCAAAACACTGTATTTTAGCATGCAGAATGGATAGTCCAAATTTGTAGCTGCTTTGATTGTCAACACATGTTCTGTCCAAATCATTAAATGGTCTTGATGTTGCTCCACAAATATAACATCGCATGGTCGATTTAGTGGTGGTTGCTGCGTTACAGACTTTTCCGTCATTCATAGTTAACATCATCACATGTTCTACTGCTATGTCTTGAAGTTGAGTTGGTTTCAAGCCTGCAATTTTGTTTTCCATGTAAGCAGTTTCTTCAGCTATTACATCAGCAGTTTCTTTTATGAACCTAATTCGAATTGGCCTGCAAAACCTTGGAGACGATGGTGTAGGGTTTTGCCAGATAACCTTTTTATTTACTCCACAAGTTAGCTGTAATGGAACCATTGAGCATTGAAATATACTGGCACCAGAATTAGAGTCATCCTCAAACTTTTGATTAAACTGTGTCTGCTGGGAGCCATCACAACCCCATTTCGTAGATAACTTCATATGTTTACGCCCACTTTCCGTTAGAGTCTTGATAACTTCTTCTAAATACAACACCAATCTTTCGGTAGTATGGTTTAACAGACTTTGTAAGTCTACTTCAGCTAAACTTTCTGTGACTGTGAACGAATCAGGATCAGGATAGCATGTTTTTTTTTCTTCGACCAAAATACTGTAGCAGGACCATTGTTTCTTGTCACTTGTACGTACGATTTCATATTGAGATTTTGTTAGGCCTGCGTCAGTAAATATTAAAAGAGCCTCTAACGGTGTCAATGATTTTTTTGTAGGTTCAAGACTGCTGCGATAGGCTTTTTTATACTTTCCCGCTCGTTTGGGAGATGTTTTAAGATCTTTGAGGACGGTTGCAGCACTTCTTTTGCCACTTGTTGTCAAACAAGTTTCAGCTGCAAAAACAATAGCTTCTGGTTCCACATCTTTCCTGAGCTGTTCTGTTTTTCTCCTCTTTGAACGTTCACTAGAATCGACAAAACGTTTTCTTGGTCGTCCTGCTGATGATGGAGTGGATGGGGTACCCGGTATTTGGAAACTCCCTTGCAGCCAAGGGCCATGCTTCTTAATAAATATTTCATGAGTTCTGGATGAAGACGACCACATTTTTCTAAAAATAGCTTTCAACCTCGACATTTGACGCTTGTTTACTGTTTTTAGTTCTTCGGTATGTTGATTTCTTGATAACAAATTTTGATCAGCTAAGTCCATTTTTTCATTGAAATTTAGAGCCTCCTGCTGCTGAATACTGTTGTAGAAATCTAAACGAGAGATTGTTTGCATTCCTGATGACCCATCTAGAAAAAAAAATTAAGTTGAAAAATTCATCTTGGACCTTGATGTGCTTAGAACATGATTAAAAGTTAGATGGCATCAACAGGCAGTTGAAATTAAGATTTTTAAATAGCTAGTGGTATAAACTCATAGAAAAACGAAAAAAACTAAGAGGGTGCGCACTACAACTTTTTCACTTTTAAAGTCAAAATTTACTTTAAAATTCGTTAAAAAAATGCTAAGTTTCATGGTACATAACTTTTGTGGTAATTAATATTTCAAAACGGTAGTAAGAGTAAATAATGTACATACCTGTCATAGATTCATCCATGATATAACACTGTAAAACTTCTGTTGTAAACACTTGTACACAGCTTCAATAAACACCACTAAAATCGCTCGTAAATAAAATGAACCACGCAGTTAAAGATCGGATATTTAACTAAACTGTGTAGTTCCAATTACTACTTTTATAACCAAACCATTAACTGCTCATTAAGCGACCATTATCGAGAGATAATAAGGGTAGGTAATAATTCCAATTTAAATAATTCCAATTTTGGCCAGCTAAAATCGTCAAATACTCCTACGTGCGGCGTGCGATGATTCGCCAGAATTCTGGCCCAGTGTCGTAGGCTGTCTGGGTATATCTCGCAAATTTCTTGCCTTTGCTATTTTTTTATTATGCTATTATTACAATACGTATTGTGAGGGCGGTGGATTTACTTTTATTTATCTTATTAATTATGTTTATGTTTTCTTACGTTTGAGGGAAAGGGGTAAGGGGAAGGTTTGGGTTTGGTGTTGTTTGGATTAGGTATATGGAGGTTGGGAACTAGGTTGATAGTCTGGGGAGTATTTGGTTAGGAAAGGGCTAGGTTTGGGAATAGTTTGGTTAGGAATGGGCAAGGTCTAATCAAAAAGGCTAAACTTATATTCGCCGTCCTCAGTATATTCTATAATATAAAACTCAACAAATGTTCTATTAATGTGTAACGGTAAGCACTCTTATATTTGTGTGACGTAAGTGTAATGGCGCGGATATGCTAAGGTGCGCGGTAAAGCATCAAACTTTTCAATAACAATATTTAACGCATATAGTAATAACAACAATAATATTAATAATTGAAATGCAAACAAAAGTACTTACTACTGGTTCTTCTTCTCTTACTTATTTTTCTTAATAAATATTCTCAAATATTCTCATCAATATATATTCTCTTAAAATTAGCTCATGCAAATATCAATAAATCAATGCAGATAATAACGCTTATTTAAAGTTACTCAAATTTCTTACCAATTCTTCTCGTAAGTTTCTCTTTAAAATCTTCATAAATACTTCTCATAAAATTCTCTTTAAATCTTTGAATATCCTTTTCTCATAAATTCTTCTTTTAAATCTCTTTTCTCATAAAACTCTCTTTTAAATCTCTTAAAACTCTTTTCTCATAAAAATATCTTACTCTTCTTAACTCTTACTTTGCCATCTTAAAACCTCTTCAAAAAAACTGTTCTTCAAAAATTCTCTTCAAAAACTGTCCTCCCAAAAACCATAGTCATAATAACTATTTTTTAAAATATTTTATGACTATGCAAAAACTGTCTTCTTTTCTTTTTTGAGCTTTTTATAGTTTTCGGTTGTTTACCGTTTTGCTACTTATTCATCATTTATTTATATGACAGGTTGAATAAGTTTCCGTGCGTACATCTTTTCTTGGTTGTTGTTATTTTTTTATTTTTCTTTTCGCTTTATCGTTTATTCATATGACAAATTCAATAAGCCTCTGTGCGTACGTCTTTTCTTGGTTGTTGTTGTTTTTACTTTTCTTTTCGGTATATCGTCTATTCATTTGACAAATTCAATATTTCTCTGCGTGTACGTCTTTTCTTGGTTGTTGTTACATTTTACTCTTCTTTTCGCTTTATCATCTTATTCATATGACAAATTCAATAAGTCTCCGTGCGCACTTTTTGTTGGTTGACTCACTCTTTTTTGTCGAATATTATATGCTTGATTCGGGTAAAACTTAAAGATAATGTTTACAATTTTATCATTTTCCCTCCTCACAGTATTGTAATAAAAATAGCAAATGTACGTTTGCTATTAAAAAAAATGTTGCTTTTTTGTGAAAACATATAGCTATGTTGTAATTAGAATTGCAATTGCTACATCCTAACTCTTGCAGTAGTAAATGCTACTGTAAAAAGTTTAGATGTCGTATGATGTAAATAATGTAAATTTCACTTATGTTAGCACATATCGTTACAGTAATTTTATATAAAATTAGCTATGCTTTGATATTAAACAGTTGGAATAACATTCATGCAAGATTGATTTAACAATAAAACAGAAATGGTAAAAGAAAAGGGTATTTCAAGGTTAGAAGATTAAGTTTTACTCACAATAACTATAAGATGATAAAGTTTTCAGATAAAAAACCTTTATATATATATATATATATATATATATATATATATATATATATATATATATATATATATATATATATATATATATATATATAATATAAAAAGGTTTTTTATTTAAAAACTTTATCATCTTACAGCATAACAACAACAAAGAAAAGATAATAACAATGTATATATATATTGAAAAATATATATATACATTGTTATTATCTTTTCTTTGTTGTTGTTATGCTATTATTTTGTTATCATCATTATATATACTAGCAAAAAAGCAACCCGTTATACGGGTTATGGTCGGTCTCTTAATTTATTGTGGCTGTTTTCCACAATTTAAAGTTGCAAAACCATAACTATTACCCCTTTAGAAAAACGCCTTCAAGTTAAAAAACATGCGGAGGTAAAATAATTTACCAATTATTTAACATTATTTGAGTAATTTACAACTGAAATAGGTCATATCAGTGTAAGGCAGAACCATTTTCCTCGACATTACTAAGTTCAAAACAATACGTTTTTAGTTACTGACACAAAATAATATTACTTCCTCATGCTTTAAATTGACGAAAAAGTAAAGCTAAATTCGTGTTATATTTTTATAACGTGAACTTTAATTAATAAGATTAATATAAAGCGAATGTAAATTTTACATGAATTAGTAATTCTTTGGCATCCTCTTGATACATGTTTCTTTAACAAAGGAAATTGTCTTTAAAATGTTAAATGCACACAACTAAATAAATTTATTCAAAATATTTGACCATTTGACTATTGCTATTTATGGCACTAATCTGACCATTTTTATATATGGCCTCTTTGTTTCAATAATTTTTAGTAAACGGTTATTTGCTACCATTTATTAAAAATTCCTTTTGTTACTCGAAATTTAATTCTTTTTAATAATTTGACACTAATAAAGGACCTCCCTTCCCCGTTTTTGCCTTGATGGTGGTAAGGACAATAGATTTATCTTTATTAAGAGTTATAAAGTTTTTGATGAAGACCTTCTACCAGAATAATAAAATGTAAAACAATGATTTACATGTATAACAATTTTTTCTTTTTAACATATATAACAATTTTTTCTTTCCTCAAAAGTGTTGCAAATGCAAACTCAGATAATTAATTAGTTTAACACCTTATAACATTTAAGTAACTCGATATTTGACAAATGCGCAAAACTACAATTATACCCCCCCCCCCCCCCCGTTTAAAAAGATCCCCAAAGTTACGTACAACAAATAATTAGGAATAAAATAGAGATTTTTAAGAATTGAACTAATTGCATACATTTATATCATTTTAACTGACAAAAAATTACAATAAAAGGTAATCAGTTTTTTTTTTATAAATTGTATAAATGCGTCAATCGTAAATCTTAAAGAAAAAAAAAAAAGGAATTAAGGTGGTAGACTGCTAAAAAAAAAATTTTAAAATCTGACATTATTCCAATTGATTTTCTCATTTTAAACACGATAATTAGGATTAACAAAAAAAAAAAATTTCTTTTTTTTTTCCTCTAATTTTTGGGCAAATTTAAGTGTTTTTAGGCCTAAAAAGTGCAAAGTTCTTGGAAAAGATATCTCAAAAAGTAAAATATATCAAGTCTCAAAATTTTACAGTTGTGTACCTTTTAAGTAGATAAATGTCCTGAGATAAACAAAAAATTTGAATCTTTTTCAATTTCGATGCACCATAAGCTTTTTCTATGCGTCTAAATTTAGGCCAAATTCCTGACCCCAAAACAGCCCAAAAAATTTAATTTTAATTTTTATCCAAAATTTCTTTATCTCAGGACGTAAAGCTCATAAAAATGAACATCTGTACAAAATTTCAAATCAATTGGACAAATACAGCTCCCGCAATCTTATCCAGAATATGAAAAACTTTACAACAGAGAAAAATGCAAATAAAACTTTATATTTTGAAAATACAAATATATTAACATTTGAAAACAGGTTAAAACCCCCCCTTTTCATATAATATTCCTTCTTCATAATTGTGCTTATTATCAAACCCCTTCCTTGTTGCTCTACGCTTTTTTCTTTGTTTTTTAAACTTTTCAGATGATTTTAGGTCCATAAGCTTTTCACGTAGCACATCACTATTTTGAAAACCGTTTTTAGTAAAATGTCCTGGTAAAATTCCTAAACTGTGAAGAACATCTATCATACCAGTTTTACCATCATTAAACTGTATGACAGCAGATGCAACACTAATTTCAAGTGTTGACCTACCCACGTACACATTTTTTGGGCATTGCAGAACCCATGTTGATAGTATGCACTTTTATCGAGTTAATATATAGTAATAAACCAATTCAACAACATTGTTCTTTCACACCATGTCATTTAAACATAGAAAAACAAAAAACAAAGAAGTAGCTATTGGTTTGAGTGCTTAGATTTTGTAAAATTTAGTTAAAATTGCCTTATTTTGACGTTGCTATGAGCGTTGCTAGGGGAAGCAAAATCACCCTACTAAGTTTAAACTGTTTTTTTAGGCCTTTTTATGTTTTTTTGTAAAATAATATGTATGTTTTTAAAAACAGCAATAGTTAAAGTTTTTAACTAATCAACTTTTGAAAAACTACTTTTTTCAATGTTTTTTAGCAGTCTACCACCTTAAAACCAAAAAAAAAACACCACATAAAAACCGAAAATCGATTTACCTATTTATAGTGACCTATTTTGACATGGCAGTTAATATAAACATTTATCGAAAATTTAACTATAAAATCTATTTCGAAGTACAAAAGGATTACTAATATATACATATATATACATATATATATATATATATATATATATATACATAAAAATCAAATTAAGATATAAATTGCATTTTTAGCATAATGTTGTCTTGGCTTTAAGTAAATAAATAAAAGCAGTAAGTTTCAATAATGAAACTACCTATCATTCATTTTTAACAATAGACACCAACATGAAGGTGTTTATTGTTAAAAATGAATTTGAACACAAAACATCACAGCAATAACACATAACAATAGAATATTTCCACTCTTGATCCTAAATCCAGCGAAAATAACAAACCAAATTAAAATATGAAAGTCAAAATTAGAAAACCAATTTAAAGTTAACTATATTTTTTTACTAAACATATAAATACATAAAAGTATATTTGTTTTTATATTCAATATTTGTTATTCAATTACTTCAAACTTAGGGCATTTAAACACCCTAGATTTAAAGATCAAGGTTCCATACTCTCTCATACACATTACGCTAAACATTAACAGACATTGTGTTTCCAGAATAATTAAATAAACCACACAACACAACCTAGCTCTAAAGCAGTAACACTGCCTGACACTAAATGCTGCCAAGTCACACCTCTGCTATAAATACATCGCTTGGCTGGCAAGCGATGATATTTTACAATGTTTAAATCGTGTTAAATAACATACACAAAGTCATAAGTTTTTCAAATTTGTTAAATATAATGTTAACGAATTTATACGATATTCATAACTGTAGAAATCTGATTTACAACTTTTTTGCGGCTCTCAACATCGCTTTCATTAAGTTTTAACAACTTTTAAAGGTTCTCAAAGTGGATTAAAATTAAATTACGACTTTTTACGGCTTTCAACATCGTTTTAATGAAGTTTTATCAACTTTTAAAGGTTTTTCAAAGTCGATTAAAAATTAATGCCACAACTTTTTATGGTTATCGTAACCGTTTCACTAATTTCTTTTCGAAGTTTAACGGATTTCGACATCGTTTAATTTTTTTTCGAAGTTTAGCGGATTTGAACTTCGTTTGATTTAAGAAACTCTCTTAACTTACTTGAACCGAAACTTTTTTAAGGTTTTTTTTTTAAAATTTAGAAAACTTGTTTTTTATTAAGTATGGGATTATGATGATTTCCTAATTATATTGGTGTTTTAATCGTTTGTAGGTAAATCAATTTGCATATACAAGAATTGTGGTGATTTTAATTGAAATCACGTGACATAATTGATTCAAGTTACAATTCTCAAATCAATCCTTAAGCGAGTTTTAAATAATAAAATTTTTTCACATGTTCTTCTTTTAACTAAATCATTTTACATACTGATTGATTAATTGCCTTATATCCAATAGGTCAGTACTTTTATAACAGTTATTTAGGTTTTTTAAAAAATTATTTTTTTAGTCGGAAAAAGTTAAAAATTTCTTTAATGAATCAATAAGTATCGTTATCATTTTTACGATATGAGTTACGACATTTATCGTAACTGAACGATTTCAAAACGCTTTCCTTTTTTAACGAAAATTATTTACCGTTACAATGCGCAACTAACAGAGCTGGTTTTCATCAGCATAAGCATTATTATTTTAATGTGTTATAACGAAAGTGTTACAACGAAATGAAATTAATTGAAGATTTAAAATAAAACTTAGTGTTGTTACGGCTATGAAATTATTCGACTGTCGACTAAATCGATTAATTTATTTTTTAAAGTCGACCAAAATCGACTAGTACATTTTAAAAATCGACTAAGTCGACTAAAAGTCGATTTAGTCGAAATATTTGAAAATTTTTCATTCAAATATTTCGACTAAAAATTGCCAAGCAACATTAAAGTATATGATTGTAATATTTGAGTATTATAATCATACACTTTAATGATGCTTGAAAAATTATTTTTTAGATGCCATGAAACAAATAGAACTTTAGGAGAGTAAACAAAAAAGTTAGGTGGTATGCAAAACTGTTATGGTAACACATGCTGTTGTTTTATCAAGAGCATTTCCTTTATTCAATTTTAATTCATCCAATTTATTAGATGAACTAAAATCGAATAATCAAACGAAATAAAACGGAAATTAATATCACATAGTAAATGAAAAAAAAAAACACAAATGGGGCATTTTACATTATTTTTTACAACAATTAAAACAAGAAATTAACAAAAAGTTTAATAAAAAGCGGTCGCGTAGATAGACCAATAAACTTTTTCGCATTCTTAACTGAGTACCATAACACATTACTTAACATTTTATTTTAAAAAGCATCAACTGGTTACTATAATGAGAGAAAGGAAACACTAATGAAGTGTTGGTATATACAGTAAGCGAAGAGTTAAGTTTTTATGATACAGCAAATTAGGTTTAATGGTCAGATATTTTGTTTGAATTAAAAAAACAGCTATGAATGATATTCTTACGCATGGCTAAATCTTTACAAATAACTTATCTTTACAAGATAAACTACTAATAAAATATCTCTTTACTAATTGCTCAGCATCATAACAATATTAGAGATTGATAAAATCAAATCAAGTGAAAAAATTAAAATAAGTATATTAGGATAATTACCCGACTAAACCGACTTTTAGTCGATTAGTAGGAGACCCGTAGTCGATTAAATCGACTATTCGATTTTTCAAAGTCGACTAATTTCGACTTTCGACTAGTCGACTTTTAGTCGATTTAGTCGAAGTCGATAACAGCACTAATAAAAATCGAATGTAGAATGTGAGAAATGTAGACAAATTGATGAATAATTATTTTTGTAATGTACGCTGATTTTTTCTATTAAGAAAACGGTCTGATGGTTATACTTTATAAACTTTAAATGTGATAAAACAATTATGAACTAAAATTTCCCAAATTCTTCTTTTAGGATACAAAACTCATGAAGTCTTCTTTGAAGTTTATTACAAAAGTACTTGCATTATAGTTTATTCTCTAATAAACCGAAAAACGACTATTTTCATTGCCACAAAAACTGCGCAAGATAAACTTACTTTAACGACTTTTTTAACGTTAAAACCATGCCATTAATGTGTTGCTTTTGTAAGCTAAAAGATTATTAACTTGTTATTTTCAAAATGGCGAATATTAGAGTTTTAGTGGAGTTTTTTAAAACTTTGACTTCCAATTAAAACCAATGATATATTAAAAATAACTAGATGTCTAACTTCCGCGTATTTTTTGAAGCAAAAATCGGCCATTATGGGGGGGGGGCAAATTTAACAAATCAAAAGCTTCGTATTTGTTTTGTTTTGATAAATAGCGTAAAGATTTTGCCCCCCATAATGGCCGATTTTTGCTTCACTTTTTCTTATACCGATTTACGGCAGTTAGACATCTAGTTATTCTTAATATATCATTGATTAAAACACTTTCCGTTGATTTTCACGTGGATGTTTTTATATTTTTCTGAATCAGCAAAAAAATCTCTATCATAATTAATAATAATAAAAAAATCGGGGGAGGAGAAACTGCAGTAGCGCCAAACTTGCTTGGAACGGAATCTGGCATGGAAACTCATCCAGAAGTACAACCTAGCCTTTTTCCCAGACGTTCTCAACAAAACAGGAGAAAGCCCCAAAGGTATAGATTTGAAAACAATTAATTTTATTGACAGGAAGAATGTCACAAATGTAACTAATTATCAATTTGTACCTCTCTTGAGAAATATTATAATCGTCGCATTATTAACTACCATTTACTTTTCTAATTAAATTAATTTGCGTTATTTGAAAGACAAAACCTTTGGAATTAATAGGTGTTATTATTTCACACACCTGACAAACAATTATAACACAGTTATAAGTTATTTCCATTCAGAGATAAACATTCTTTCCATTCAGAGATATACAAGATTAATGAAGGGATAACAAGTTTATCAGAAGCAAAACATTAAATTTAAATAGAGTGCAAAAAATGCTATCAAATATTGAATTTCCAAAGAATAAATCAGCAATGAAGATTCAAGATAGTTATGTTGGGGACAGCTCAGATGGTGAAGATCAGGTGATCTTGGAAAGAGGTTTTGTACAAACACAAGGTTCTTTTGTAGTTCATCTTAATGAGGGCTTAGGTCATACTTGTTATAAATTTGCTTACCTTTTCAAAGATATAGGAGCTAGACTTTTACATTATAGGCCTGTTACTACAAAATATTTTAAGATTAAAACTTCTTATAAAGTGGATAAAACAGATGCTGAGCTTAGGGATATGGTTGAAAAATTAAGAGTAAGTATAGAAGAAGCAACCCAGGTTATAGGAGATAAATATATACTAGGGCATTTTGCGAGCAAAGGACATAATTTGCCTTTGGATTTGGTAAATGCTTATTTTGTCACCAACAAAGCAAATATACGAAAGTTTATAAAAAGTAATTTTACTAAATTAAAGATAGAAGAAAGTTTCTTGCTAGAACTTAAAGCTATTTATAGTAGATATAGTGGGAAACCACTCCCAAAAATATTTGAAAACAACTTATTAGAGCTTTACCAACTGATAGTTGATAAATGGGATGAGCCAAAGGCAACGGCTATTTCTTTTGATGTTAAAGTAGGTAGACGTACCAAGTTTACTTAAGAAGTAAAATCATCTATATCAAAAGATGACATGGAAGATATATTGCAAGCTCACAAATCAAATAGTGCTAGACAAAAAATAGTAAACAATACAGTAGAGCAGACTTACTACTTTTTAAAGTTTTTTCATGCAAGGGAGAGGGACTCTACCCAATATTTGCTAGAACATGGTATTTCTAATCTTCACTTTTTTGCTGCAACTAAAGATGAGAATGCAGTAGATTTCTTAGCAAAAACTAGGGCTTATCATAAGTTTATGAGGGGGGTAGTAAAAAATGTTTTAATTGATAAGGAGGATTCTGCTATAGACACGATCATTGTCCCTAGTAATGCTGGAACTGCTATTTATAAAGATGCAAATCATAAACCGCTAGGTACAGTCAAAATATTTGAAATCAATACTATTTACAAGACTGGTGCAAGATCCTCCAAAGTTGTAGGAAGTACAGGAAAACTGGGTGGAAAATATAATGCGTTGTTACCAGACATACTAAAGTTAAGCCAAAAAGCTGATTTATCTCCATGGTTCAAAGGAATCTTAAGAGGTAATAAACATACACTAGATGATTGGGACACAATATTTACTGCTCAAGAACAGCATTATTTCTATGATCTAACATTTTTGCTCTTCTGTTGTGAAACAACAAGAAATGTTGCAGCATTTTTAACTAATCCTATGTTTTTTGACTTGGTAGCAAGTGGCTACTACCGTATAGATGATTTAGTAGATAAATTACCTGTTGCAATGGAAAAAGCTGTTCCCTCAAGCATTAAAGTAGAAAGAGATTTTGGCGCAAAATATGGAAAAACCAGAGGAATTCTTTCATCTATTTTACACTATGACTTTAGAACAAGTTTATATGGGTATGATATTAAAGCCTTAAATTATAGAAATAAAGCTATTCTGTATGATTGGTTATTATACTGTAAAATGAATGTCAATAAGACTTTCCTGGCAGAAATACAAAAGTTAACATTTCAAAGCTCCATTGAAAAATTTGAGGATATTTTAGGAAATAGTACTAGAATAGAGGTAAAGAATAAAGAGACAACAATTGAACACTATGATAGAGAATTCACAGTTACCAAAGATGATTATGAAGTAGCACTTACAATTCTTTCCAGCACAGGAAAGAATTCTATTTCTGCTGCTAGATTTACAATAAATAAAGTACCAGCTATGGCATTTCAAGAATTAATACATGAATGGTATAATGTAGATATGAGTTATTTAAGTGGAGAGGTTTTACTTCAAGCTGATTAAGTAGTTATGCTGTCCCCAACAACATACAATTCCATTTTTTTCTCTAAGTAAAATCGTTTTTTAATCTTGAAAGGAAAAACATTTTGGTTTGGGTCAGGTTGGTTTCATTTTTGTGTTTTTGTTGTTGTTGTTGTTTTTTTTATTGTTTTTTTTTTAAGTAGAGTTAAAATTATAATAAAAAAAAAAAGAAAAAAGAAAAAAAAATTTGTAAAAATTCTTTACTGTTTTTGTGTGCTTGAAATTATTTCTTTTGGTGTTATTAAATTGCTCTCTTCTATCTGTGCTTTTTTTTATTTTTTATTTTGTTATTCTTTATTTCATATATTTGTGTTACCAAAACAATACAAAATTATATGTTTACATGTAGTTATGTATTGCATTTTTATGCTGTTTGTTGCGTTTTTATGCTGTTTTTTTTTCAAAGATAAAAGTTCGAAAAGAAAATTAAGTTTTATCAAAAGCCTAAATTGGTACAGAAGCCTAAATTGGGACTTAGTTAGAGAGTGATCCAGTTAGCCACAGCCAAACTTTCATATAGCAAAGGTATATTATTGTTATTTATATAGCCTTTAAAGAATTAACAAATTTAATGAAACAGAGCCCTTGCTTAGGACCTCATAATCTTTGTATGTAGTTGGGGACAGCATAACCACTTAATCAGCTTGATGTAGGTATTTTCCACTTAGATAAGTCATATCTACATTATACCATTCATGTATTGAAATGCCATAGCTGGTACTTTATTTATTGTAAATCTAGCAGCAGAAATAGAATCCTTTCCTGTGCTAGAAAGAATTGTGAGTGCTACTTCATAATCATCTTTGGTAACTGTGAATTCTCCATCATAGTGTTCAATTGTTGCCTTTTTATTCTTTACCTCTATTCTAGTACTATTGCCTAAAATTTCCTCAAGTTTTTCAATGGAGCTTTGAAATGTTAACTTTTGTATTTCTGCCAGGAAAGTCTTATTGACTTTCATTTTGCAGTATAATAACCAATCATACAGAATAGCTTTATTTCTATAATTTAAGGCTTTAATATCATAACCATATATACTTGATCTAAAGTCATAATGTAAAATAGATGAAAGAGTTCCTCTGGTTTCTCCATATTTTGCGCCAAAATCTCTTTCTACTTTAATGCTTGAGGGAACAGCTTTTTCCATTGCAACAGGTAATTTATCTACTAAATCATCTATACGGTAGTAGCCACTTGCTACCAAGTCAAAAAACATAGGATTAGTTAAAAATGCTGCAACATTTCTTGTTGTTTCACAACAGAAGAGCAAAAATGTTAGATCATAGAAATAATGCTGTTCTTGAGCAGTAAATATTGTGTCCCAATCATCTAGTGTATGTTTATTACCTCTTAAGATTCCTTTGAACCATGGAGATAAATCAGCTTTTTGGCTTAACTTTAGTATGTCTGGTAACAACGCATTATATTTTCCACCCAGTTTTCCTGTACTTCCTACAACTTTGGAGGATCTTGCACCAGTCTTGTAAATAGTATTGATTTCAAATATTTTGACTGTACCTAGCGGTTTATGATTTGCATCTTTATAAATAGCAGTTCCAACATTACTAGGGACAACGATCGTGTCTATAGCAGAATCCTCCTTATGACTTAAAACATTTTTTACTATTCCCCTCATAAACTTATGATAAGCCCTAGTTTTTGCTAAGAAATCTACTGCATTCTCATCTTTAGTTGCAGCAAAAAAGTGAAGATTAGAAATACCATGTTCTAGCAAATATTGGGTAGAGTCCCTTTCCCTTGCATGAAAAAACTTTAAAAAGTAGTAAGTCTGCTCTACTGCATTGTTTAGTATTTTATGTCTAGCACTATTTGATTTGTGAGCTTGCAATATATCTTCCATGTCATCTTTTGATATAGACGATTTTACTTCTTGAGTAAACTTTGCACGTCTACCTACTTTAACATCAAAAGGAATAGCCATTGCCTTTGGCTCATCCCATTTATCAACTATCAATTGGTAAAGCTCTAATAAGTTGTTTTCAAATAGTTTTGGGAGTGGTTTCCCACTATATCTACTATAAATAGCTTTAAATTCTAGCAAGAAATGTTCTTCTATCTTTAATTTAGTAAAATTACTTTTTATAAACTTTTGTATATTTGCTTTGTTGGTGACAAAATATGCCTTAGTTAAATCAAAAGGCAAATTATGTCTTTCGCTCGCAAAATGCCCTAGTATATATTTATCTCCTATAACCTGGGTTGCTCCTTCTATACTTACTCTTAATTTTTCAACCATATCCCTAAGCTCAGCATCTTTTTTATCCACTTTATAAGAAGTTTTAATCTTAAAATATTTCGTAGTAACAGGCCTATAATGTAAAAGTCTAGCTCCTATATCTTTGAAAAGGTAAGCAAATTTATAACAAGTATGACCTAAGCCCTCATTAAGATGAACTATAAAAGAACCTTGTGTTTGTACAAAACCTCTTTCCAAGATCACCTGATCTTCACCATCTGAGCTGTCCCCAACATAACTATCTCGAAGCTTCATTGCTGAACTATTCTTTGAAAATTCAATATTTGATATCATTTTTTGCACTCTATTTAAATTTAATATTTTGCTTCTGATAAACTTGTTATCCCTTTATTAATCTTGTATATCTCTGAATGGAAAAAATGTATATCTCTGAATGGAAATAACTTATAGCTGTGTTATAATTGTTTGTCAAGTTTGTGAAATAAACACCTATTAACTCCAAAGGTTTTATCTTTCAAATAGCGCAAATTAATATAATAGAAAAGTAAATGGTAATTAATAATGCGACGATTATAATATTTCTCAAGAGAGGTACAAATTGATAATTATCTATACTTGTAACATTCTTCCTGTCAATAAAATTAATTGTTTTCAAATCCATACCTTTGGGACTTTCTCCTGCTTTGTTGAGAACGTCTGGGAAAAAGGCTAGGTTGTACTTCTGGATGAGTTTCCATATCAGATTCCGTTCCAAGCAAGTTTGGCGCTACTGCAATTTCTCCTCCCCCGATTTTTTTATTATTATTAATTGAAGACATAAGTGGATGAAGGCGTTATGTCGCAAAAATACAAAATTCCACTTTTTTACACAAATAAAGGTGTAAAGTAACGCTCTTTCACATGAACATAATTACTATCTCTCCATAGGCCGCGTGAATAAATATGAGCAATTGCTTTTACTCAGTAATTGGTCAGCTTTACGTGAATAAAAATTTCAGCAGTTTTCCTCATATTTTTAACCACGTAAAGGTAAGCAATTTACTCAATAATTGCTCAATTTTACGTGAATAAAAACTTAAGTAAAGTCGTTGGAGTTTTTATTCATGTTAAGCTGACCAATTACTGAGTAAAAGCAATTACTCATTTTTATTCACCCGGCCTCATAAATATTAACGGTAAAGCTACAGTTAAGCGGCCTAAAATAAATTTACATTTTCGCTTTTTGCGCTCTCGTTCGCGGAGACTAAAAGCATCATTGAATAGTAGATAAAACCAAAGTAGATAAATTTTAAAGTAGTTTTTTTGTTTTGTTTTTTTTTGAATTTTGGAATTGTGTAATTTTTATATAACATTTTCTATTGTTATTATGTTATTTTTATGATATTGTTTTTACTTTGTTACTTTAATATGCTATGCGTAGATTTATTTTTGATTATTTGTTTACTAAAGTTATTTGTTATAGTTAAAGAATATAAGTTTATATGATAATTGTTCATGCTGATGTGTTTTTAAGAGATATGTGGCTATGAAAATAGCCGTATTATAATAGCAAGTGTTTACCTGACAATTTTTTAAATTTTATAGAAATATAAGATATAGTAATTTGAAATCAAGCGCGCTGTACTATTTTTATTCCACTTCTAAACTTTATTTAATTCCACTTCTAAAATTTATTTCTTTTTTGAAATCACTCATGCGTGCATACTATTGTTCTAATTAAATGCATTCAAACTCTCCACCGTATTTTTAAAAGCGAAAATTTAAATTTATTTTAGGCCGCTTAACTGTAGCTTTACCAAAGAAACATTTTGTGCAATTTATAAAGTAAATGTTTTAGATTAGAACATTCTATCGCCATCAAAATACAACGAAAACATTTATTTGGAGAGTCAATAATTTCATCAGTTCAATGCAGTGTTTATTTGAATGAAATGTTTTAGATAAGTTCTAAGCAATCCATTATGGCTTGCCAGCATTTATCTAAAATAATCATGAATTCATTTGAGAAAAACATTCTAGTTCATATGCATAAGTAAACTAAGGTAATCTTTTTAGTTTATAGTTGTCTCTAGATTACATGCAGACATCATAGATATCTACATGTAATTTTATGTGTTCTTGTTTTTATATATAGGAGAAAAACTTGTGTATTAATAATATTTTTTTATATTATAAAGTATATAAAGTATTAATTTTTTATTTTGAAATAAACATAAATTCACTATTCTTTAAAATAATAACAATATGATTTTCCAAAGAAAAAACAAGATAATGAACCACATGGCTCATCTTGTTTTTTCTTTCAACCAAATTTGATTATCAATAACACAATTTTAGAAAATATTAAATTTAGTACAGTTATTAGTAGTAATAATAATAGCAATAATACATTTTTAGTATATTTTATTAAAGTTTCTTACAATAATATAAATAAAAAGTAATAATTATAATTATAAATAATTAACTTTAGTAAATATTTTATTGGTATAAATTGCAACAAAACTAAAGTTGAATATTTTGATGTAGATTGCTAAAATTATGGCATCGATAAATCTTGTTCTCATAACTTTGACATCACAAACTCTGTCCTTTTTCCATTTAAACATATCTCCTTTAAAAAGCCACTTGATCTGAACATACCATTATCACTATTTAGTTTTGAAATTAGCATTATTGGAATTACAGTATCAAGGTTATGTAAAGAATAACCAAATTAACTATGTTGGCTCAAAAGAGCTATAATTATACTAGTCTATAACAAAATAACAAAATAATATATATATATATATATATATATATATATATATATATATATATATATATATATATATATATATATATATATATATATAGTGTAAAACAAGGCGTATATGTATACATAAATGTATCACATTAACATAACATTTACCCTCCTTTTAAAAGTGTTCAGGTGTATTTACAAGTTAAGTTTTTCTGGTGCTTTAGAAATTTGTAAAGATCTACGAGAAGAATTTTAATTTGTTCTATAGGATTCATTTTGTTTTCTAGTTCTTTTTGGAGATTAAAAGAGTTTCATTGCTACCATTAGGGATTGGGGGATAGTTATTGATGGTTGTTACTTCTAAATTGTTGTTTGATGTTTGTATTATAGGAGTTGTTCCAATGGAAGCCAGCTGTTTAGTAGACACTGTAGTCTCATGACCACTAGGAAATCTCACATAAACATAATGAAGATTTGATTTGATGAGCTGAACCTCATTTACTGAATCTTCATATTTACTTTGCATCACACACAACTTTGTAACTAATGATTTTAACACCATATCCTAGAAACTTGGACACATCTGCAAAGACTAACAATATCTAAGTAGGGAAAAATCCTTTTAAAAAAACTTTATTGATATGTATGTACATGAATATTTACTCTTATCACATACTAATAGGTACTTTGATAAAAAATTCAATATAGTAATACAATTACAAAACTTATACTATTACATAGAGCTTAATGAGAGCTATGCTATGACGCCTCATTTGTCTGTCTATGTTAATTATGACGGAAGTTATGATTTTTTTTCCGCGTGTAAAAGTGGTAATTTCTGCTATAGAAAATTAAGAAAAACCGTGACCAATATTTTGTTACTGGCACTAAAAACTGCATAACTAAAAAACAGATTGAGATAATGTAATAAAATTTTAAACAATGATTCATCATTATTAGATCTTTATTTTATTACATTTTTTATAGATCAAATAGCTTATTTTCATCTTATCAGATAAGAAAAAAAAAACGGGGTAGGGGTGAATTTTGACGTGGGTGCATTTTAAAAATTAATAGTTCACAAACTAAGTGCAAAGAAGACTAATTTTTCTAAGGTATATGACTCATTACATAAACTTTATGCTTAAGGTACAAATTACTTGTCTGCTCAAAGGAGGCTCATATAAATATTAATTATTAATATAATACTGAAAATCTTTTAAAATGGAGTAAAACTGACAACAACAAAGTTAAACACATTTAATCATAAAAAATAATACTTTCAAAAGAACAAAAAAATTAAAATGCATAACTAAAATAAAATGCTATTGTAAACATTTGTCTAATATTTAAATACCGGTAACTAAATGCAGAACCTGAATCAATAGAAAACTAAATCACCAAGAGCAACGTCAGCCAAGAGGCTATCTACTGGTATTTTAAAGTCTTCTGCCTTTTTCATTATTTTCTCCATGTCACAAAAACTAGTTATTGTAAAAAACTGAAATAAAAAAAGTGATTATATATATTTAATAATTAACAAGGGAACTTAATAAAAACAAAGAAAAACTACTAAGTATTAATTTTTAAATAAATCTTTGAATTAGCAACTAATGTACGATAAATAAGACATTGCTATTTCAATTATAGTATTATTGATTTATTAATTATTATGCCATTTAAGCTAAGCACAAATTACTACACTTTATTATCATTATAACTAAGTAAAAAAAAAAGTCAAATTTCATGAAATTAGTATTCAACCATATTTTGAAAAAATAACAGTAGTAGTTTAAGAAACTTGTGTTTAAAACATTTATTCTAAATTGGATTGTGCAACACCACAAATGCCCATTATCGGTATTAATAGTAGGTTACTTGTGGGTAAATTCGTTGGGAAGCTTTTATTTTTAAAATTGGGTAATTTATTTACATAAAAAATACATAAAAGTAAATTAAATACATATATGCTCATGCATATTTAATAAAAAAATGACTATCTAGCACAAAAAGCAAAAAATTTCGAAAATAAAAACTTACCTTGTTTTAAAAATCAAATTTTTCACTAACAACACGCTGGATGAAGATATTCCAAGTTATTTATAAAAAGATTAAGTATTCAATGTTGAAATACAAACAAGCCTATTTTAAAATCTAGAGAATTTAAAGAGCAGTCTGGTTTTAAAAAAACACACTATCCAGAGATGACTAAAAATCGGGTTTATATAGTATATGAAAAACCAAGGGCGATTTCCGACTCAAGTTACGGCCGATATTAAAGTACCTAATACTAACAGTTAAATATAATCAATTCTTGAATCATAATTAATAGAAAATCAAGCCTATAAATTATTTCATTACAAATAATCCTACATTCAAAACCAACAACAGTAAGCACCAAAATAGAATTTGCAATTTACTCTTTTTTTACCAACTATATTTGGCCACTTTACAGTATTTTTTAATTGCACATGCTTGACTTTAAAATGCATAATATTTATTATATTTCGATCAA
This sequence comes from Hydra viridissima, assembly GCF_058129835.1. NCBI lineage: Eukaryota > Metazoa > Cnidaria > Hydrozoa > Anthoathecata > Hydridae > Hydra > Hydra viridissima. The sequence continues at coordinate 5,778,713 of NW_028324308.1, read as the reverse complement.
AGATAATGTTATATTTAGATCGAGTTGATAGCCTTAAAATAAAATGACACACACATATATTTGTAAAAAATAAGAGAATATACATCCTATTTTTTTAATATGAACAAGATAAAAAATTTTTTAAGTAAACTAATGAAAGATATTTGCTTACATTTACGTAGATTGCAAAATCTGTTTGAAATGCCAAAGTCTTGTACATAAATATTTTAGATCAATGATGGCATACCATAATGGTTTGTCAGTACTAATCTTAAATATTATAATAAAATGCCTTTGCTTGAATTGAATCCGCCATGTGTGCAAATTAAATTATAGTACACGTAATTAAACATTTCAGGATAAAGTGTTAGGTCGAGCTTGGTCTTAGCATTAGCTGTTACTGTTAGCTTGCAATCATGTTTAACCATGGGTTGGAATGTTCCATTACAGTGTATTTCAATCGCTCGAAAAAATTCATCCCAGGATAAGAAAGTATCATGAGCTTTTAGCGACATTATTTTGAACAAAAAAATTATCGCAAAATAAAAGCAAATCACATCAAAATTGTTCAAAACATCAACAAGATTTAGCGCATGCGTACAAAGTATTGCGCTCCAAGTAGAATATGGCTGCATAGAGCGCATTGCGCTTCAAGTAGCAACGGCCAAAAAATAATGTTTGATCAAAAAGCGCAATATAAAGAAAGTTTTCGAAAAAGTGTTCTCCGTCGGAAAAGTGACGTAGTCAAGGATTGGCATGGATAGGAAGCAACCCACCATGTTTATTAAACTTGCCCTCAATTTACAAAACCCCTCCACAAAAATGGTCCGCATACATGCAGAATAATTCCTAACATTATAACCCAGAAGTACCTAGAAGCAGGCAATTCTCCTTAACAGCCTGTTTTTCTTACCTATCAGTATGTTAAAACAACATAAAATGACTTATTTGATAAAAGTAAATAAAATAATTTACTTTTTACTTACTTACTAAGTAAAGTATAGTGTTTAAATGATAAAAATTTACATTTACTTGTAATGGTAACTAGTTTTTTTTTCAAATAGTTTTTATGTAAGTTGCCTTTTATTAATTTTTGTTACTTTTACGCATGAAAGTAATTTCATATTACGATGCAGTATTCTCTTTTAAAAGTAAATATGACTTTTTTTAAATCTTATATTTACGTAAGATCACTTTCAAAAATAATTTACTTTTACATGTAAAAAGTAAATTACATTTCGATACAAACTATTTGTATAAGTATAAATCTAAATTACTTTTACGCGGCTTACTTTTAAAAGTAATTTACAAAAAGTAAATAACTGTTTTATGTAAACTACTTTTACTTGAAGTAAAAAAATAACGCATTTTTAATAAGTTTTTAGTAAGTTACGCATTTTTAAAATTAACTTTATGTAAGTAATTTTTATATGTAATATAATGTTATTTTTTAAAAAATGAATTACTTTAAAATGTAAATATATTTCATAATTTAATCTAAGTTATGTAAAGTAATTTTTTTTTTACATCAAAATAAGTAAAAGTGCCATCCCTAAAGAGAACTCTTCTTTGATATTTCGCTTTGATTGTGTTTTTTCTATGCTTAGATTGACACCGCACAATGTTGCAAGTTTAGCAAATCCATTTTTGTGGTTTACAGACTGCTGAGGTGAATCTTGAAGTTCAAATCGAACATCTAAATCTGTCTCTTCTAAAAATGAAAATAAGTAATAATATTTGTCGATACGGAAATCTTTTTATAATAGTACTTTAAAAAATTATTTACATAAGTTTAAATATATTTAAATTTAAAAACAAATAACATTTTATAACGAACCACTTCTCGGCTGGTTTTGGTCATTTTGCATACAAGTGTTTCTAAACGTTGACCTTCGAGGATATTGTCGGAGCATTGTATTCAAAAATGTTTTCAACAGTTTACTTTCTGCTTCCTGATATTCTTTTGTAAGACATTCGTTAGTTCTCGGATCAAAGAAACATGTTAGAAAAGTTTGTAACTTTTGTTTTGGAGATATCTTTTCAATAAAGTATAAACCTTCATAAACTTTTGTTTTGGAGATATCTTTTCAATAAAGTATAAACCTTCATAAACTTTTGTTTTGGAGATATCTTTTCAATAAAGTATAAACCTTCTTGAACTTGGGAAAACTACTTCGTAACATGTTTTCTTTCTCGACCAAAGAAGACGATTGCGATAGAAAACATTTAGCTGAAGATTCATTTTCAAGGAAGTTCATTAACGTATTTTGGACAAATTTGGCCGACGAAAGTGTTGGAAAATTTCTAGTAGAGAGAAATTAAGTTGCTTCAAAGAATGGTGCAAGATTATAGTGTAAAACAGATTTTATAGTGTAAAACTTCTGATAACAGATTTAGTTTCTTGAGTTTACTAACTTGTTTTTCTATCAACCCATTGGTAGCTCCAGGATCTATAGTAACTTTATTTTAAACATTTTTAGTTTTAATTATCTTACAAATCATTAAAAAAGTTGAGTTCCAACGTACATGAAAATCTGACAATAAGTTATTTATTTTTAGCCCCTGTTTATTTATCTCATCAAATACAAATGATTGCAATATTGAAGACCATTAACAAGAGCTAAAGTTTTTCTTAACCTAAATAAAATGATGGATGAACAGTTAAATAACTGATTAACAGTTTCATCTGTGGATGCTTCTTCTTCCTCGCTACTTTTATCATCATCCGAGCTCACGTTTTCCGTTTCATAAGTACACGCATTTTCTAATTGATTGTTTACATCGTGCATTTCAAGCTGTTCGTCCGGACGATATATTTTCATTAGACTCGTTATTGCTTTCATTCTAGTAATTGTAATAAATAAGATCCTCGTCGATATCTGATGTGCCACCTAATAAGTTCTGTAATGGTTTGGCCCATAACTTTATTCCATGATTTAAAACGACATTTAAGTTATGACAAACGCATGAAAACCGTAAAGCAATAGATCACATTGCCTTTTTAATGTCTTTAGCGTTGTGTGTTGTTATTGAAATAACTTTAGTATCGATTTCAAGTTTAGTAATTTCTTTTTGTACGAATGCTGTAAGTCTACTACTTAATTGTCTTACGTAAAATTTATGAAAGCAAACTATATTTGATTTGTATTTAAACTTCTTTGTTAAATAATGCGCTGTTATGCAAAGTCAATAGGATCCAACCCTATATTTTTCCACAAATCGGTTGCTAGAGCAATATGGATAACTGACTAAAGCTTAGCTCTAAGATCGTTCTTGTATTGACAGTACTGCTTTCTCAATCGCGTTGCTATTGTGAGGGTGGCGTTTTTATGATATATTTCTGCTTGATATTTAATTTAATTTTAATGTTTGTTTAACGTTTAACGTTTAGTTTTTTTTTATTTTGTTATTTAGTTTAGCTGATGAAGGTAAGGGGAAGGGGAAGGTTTGGGTTAAGGTTATGTTTGGATTAGGTATATGGAGGTTGGGAACGAGGTTGATGGTCTGGGAAGTACTAGGTTAGGTAAGGGCGAGGTTTAGGGATAGTTTGGTTAAGAATGGGCAAGGTTTAATCTAAAAGGGCTAAACTTATAATCGCCGTCCTCAGTATATTCTATAATATAATAAAACTCAACAATTGTTCTATTAATGTGTAATGGTAGCACTCTTACTCTTATAACTTTTATATAATACAAATAATATTCTCTTACGCTTCTTGCAGTGTTCAATACTTTTTATTTCAATTATTCCTCTTTCTTTTATATCTTCTTTTATTACAAATATCTCTTCTTTAAGTAAATCTTCTTTTTATTCTCCAACAATCAATATTAAAATCTTCTTCTTTTATTCTTTTATTCACTTGCTTATTAAACTGTTTATTCATCAAAATACTCTTCTTACCACAAAATTCTTTTTCTTCTTTAAAATCCTCTTTAAATCTCTTAAAACTCTTTTCTCATAAAAATCTTCTTTTAATCTCTTTAAAACTCTTTCTCTTAAATTCCTCTTTAAATCTCTTAAAAATTCTTTCTCTTAAAATTCTCTTTTTTAATTTATTCTTCAAAAACTCTTTTCTCTTCTCCCAAAAACTCTACTCTTATCTTCACTTAATTCCCTTTAACTCCTCCGGTCCTTCTTTTTTATTGAGCTTTTATAGTTTTTGCTTGTTTTCCTGTTGCGATATCTTTTCATTTATTTATATGGCAGGTTTATGAGTCTTCGTGTTTACGTCTTTTCTCAGTTGTTTTTAACTTTTCTTCTTTCCGTTTTATCGTCTACTTACATGATAGATCGGTGAATCATCGTGTATAAGTCTTTTCTGATCGTTGTTTTTAACTTTTCTAATTGTCGCTTTATCGTTTACGAGTCTCCACGTTTACGTCTTTTCTCAGTTGTTGTTTTTAACTTAATTCTTTTTGCTTTATCATTTATTTATGTGAATAGTGGACGAGTCATCTTGTATGTGTCTTTTCCGATCGTTGTTTTTAGCTTTTCTTATTATCGCTTTATCATTTACGCGTCTTCGTGTTTACGTTTTTTCACAGTTGTATTTAACTTTTCTTCTAACGCTTTATCACTTATTTATGTGAAGAGTTGGTGAATCATCTTGTGTATGTTTTTCTATCGATCGTCGTTTTTATTTTAGTTTTCCCTCCTCACACTATTGTCTTTCGATGAGGCGGTTTGAAAAGTGGAGCAAGAATGTTTAGAAGGCGTTGCATACCAGGTTTTATGAAAATCGTTAAAAGGACGGCCATCTTGAATAATGCAATTTATTACGGCTTTATCTATTTCATCTTTGTTCTGCATCCCAACTAATTTATCTTGAACAAGTCATTTTTTTTGAGAATCGTAAAGGTACTCAGATTTTTTATGAACATGGAAAATATGTTTTCGCAGATTTGGTTCAGGCCAACAAGGTTTCCATTCTCCGGGCACATCAAACAAACATACTTATTAGTGTTGGCAACAAATGAAAATAGGGTCTTAATAGGCAATGCTTTTATTTTACGTACTGATTTTATAACTTGATCATCGTCGGTATCAGAGTTCGAACCTACAGCACAAACAATAGTTTATAAAATTATATTTCAAGTATCAACGCAAATTAAAGACTGATACAAATAAATCTCATAAGATGAACTATTATCTCCTCCTAAGATTCCAACATCAAGTATACTGTCTAAAGATACAAATGAGGATTCTACGACGTTGTTGTTGGTATGAAATTTTTGTAAGGGGCATAATTGTATCTAGATAAAAATGTTTTTATTTCAAAACAAAAAAAAGGAAATAAATCACACCAGTCAAACTTCTAAAAACTCCTTCCTCTCACTGTTGTTTTCAACTATTTTCCTCAATGGAAACGTTATGTGCACAGCCAACCACTAAAGCAGTTTTTGGCGTTATTAAAAACACCATATATTTTTATAAAAATACACATTTATATTATTATTACATTTTAATCTACAAATAAAAATATCAACTTAAGAATAACGTTCTTATCTTTCAGATCATGAAGTGATTTTAGTAAAATATTATGTACTGAAACCATGAAAATATTTCGTCGTTATATTAGCAAGTAATTTATAATAGCATGTAATTTTATTAAAACTCATTCAAAGTTATTATCATTATGATTTATGTCGTTCATAGGTTAGTATAAACTTAGCTGAATAATATACGTCTAAAATATACGCATTGACGAAAGATGCAAATTAGAGAAGTTTTAGATGATCTATAGACGTCTTTTGCCTGCTGGGTTGCTTCAACAGTTTGTTTGTTTCAGATAAAGACAAACATTTCTGGCAATGTATGTTGATAAAGTCTTGCATTCCAAATAAAGGTCTTTTAGAATTTTCTTTTTTTGTCTTTTTTTCCAGTCATTGTTGTCGAAAAAAGTAAACAAAATTAATATGGTGCTAGCCTTGTTTACGAGAAGTCTCAGATTCAAATCGTAAATAAAGAACCTGATAGTAAGTTATTTTCCTCATAAAGTTTCCTCAATCATTTTTATGGTTTTGAAGTCTCACACAAAATAGTTGGATTTATGGAACATAAAGTAATTAAACGATAAGTTTGTAACATAATTAAAGAAAAAGTAGAACATGTGAAAAAATTTTGATATTTGAAGTTTGCCTAAGGAATGATTTGAGAATAGTGACTTGAATCAGTTATGTAACGTAATTTCAATAAAAATTGTTACAACTGTTGTAATTAAAAATTGATTTTCCCGCAAACGATTACAATTAGGAAATCATCATGATCACACTGAATTAAGAACAAGTTATCTAAACTTAAAAAAATCTCCTCACAAGAGTTTCGGCTCATTTCGGAAGTGGTTTGATCAGAAATTTCGACTGAAACCACGGCGATCTATACTGCAGGCCTTGCCAACGTGCAAACCGCGTATCTGACTGGGGGCCTATTTTAAATTTCGAAGTGTCTTCGTAGAGCGCAATGCGCTCTACCTAGCCATAAGCTGCTCAGAGCGCAATATTGTACACGCATGCGCAATTATTTTATTACAACAGTGCGATGTATATTTTACAATAAAGCTGGTTAGATAGGCGATTAGGGTAAGGGTGAGGGTTAGGGATAGGGATAGGGATAGGGATGGGGATAGGGTTAACATCAACAAGGTAAAAAAAAAAAAAAAAAAAATTTAGCGCATGCGTACAAAGTATTGCGCTCCGAGTAGCATATGGCTGCGTAGAGCGCATTGTGCTCTAAGTAGCAACGGCCTTTAAATTTCGCTTAACTTAGGTAAGCGCAAGAAAAGTACCACTCAGAATACGATCAAAGTCCACTAACTCGCAATACATAATTATGCGTAAATAATTATTTCTAAGTTATGCGAAATATTCAATTTTAATTTTTAATTTTTCAAAACGCGCTTCAATTTAAAATATTTTACAGGCTTCTTAGCTAGAGAAAATAAAAGGTTTTGATGCTAAAAAAAAGAAATTTTGAAATGGAAATGGAAATGACAAGGCATATGTAAATTTAAATCTTTAAATTTTTATAGTTTTGATATTTTTAAATTTTTATCAATCTAGAAAATATAAGTTAATATTCAACTTTTTTAAATTAAAAAAAAAATTGTTTCATTTAACAAATGAAGTAAATTCTGAGGCAGAAGATGTTTTAAGTTTGCAAGGTGTTTTGGTTAACTTATTACTTACCTGAATTTTTAACCTAATTGTTTATCTAAAAAGTCACTAAACTATGTAAATTAAATTTTCAGATAGCGAAACGACTTGTATTTATAATACTGTTGAAGAAGCTGAGCGCTGTGTTCTATCTGTTAATGACCCTACAAAAGTTTCAAGTTTGCATGATTTTAGATATTTTTTGCTATACAATCTTTTTCCATTTATTTTGAAATAATTAGATCTTCACATTTCAGATAAAATTGATACCTACATATGTAATTCGGTTGAGGAAGCTAATCAAAGTCTTCATAACTATGAGATAAACAATACTGTTAGGTTTGCTGCTTTCTCAACTCCAAAAGAATTTGGTAGTACAGGTAAAGAATATGGAAACAATGACAACTAAATGATGCAAACACTTCTTTACTGTATTCCGAAAGTATCCTACTTGGTCATGGGATGCATTATCAAAACTTTATATAAATTCTCCATTCTTGAATTTGGATGCAGATGACTATGATATATTGCAAGAAAAAACCCCTTTTACTTTTTCAAACTCCTTTTTACCTTCTATGGAGTCATTTTCACCTGAAAGAGTCATTTTTGCCTTTAAAAGAAGAAGAGGCTATTGTAGAAGCTCAACAATATACTCACATTTATTCTGGTGTTGATGTTAGGGAGATGCTTAATACTATAAGAAATCTATCTTTTGAATTCGAGGCAAACTCCGATGAAATTGTTATGTTACACAAAACTCTTTCTTCTCTCATAGACAAACTGAATAAAGGAAGAGCTAGAGAGTCTGGGATTCCGGTTACTCAAACAGATGTTAAATCAAAAAATAAAAATACGCACATTTCAATGTTCGGAAACCAGTAAAAGTTAAAACGAAGCGCGTTGGAACTCGGAAAGAAAAAACAATAATTGCTTCTAAAGTATTTATAACTGAAGAGAGTTACTTAACAGGTACATTTGAAAAAGAAATTGTTGAAGAGCCGGTAAACAAGGAAATGTTTATTGCTAACCAGGTGATTGTTCTTTCTGATAATGGTGATGAACATTCAGCAAAAAAATTGAATATGTTTCCTAAGAAAAATCTTTCCTCGGATGATATAAAAGATATTACAACCAACCAGATGTTGTCAGACACTGTTATCAACTCAGTGCAAAAAATGATAACTGGTGTTTCTGGTCTGCAGGATCCAATTCTGGGCCAAAATTTGTCATTTTGTGTGTAAAGGAATCATTTGTACAGATATTACATGATGGTGATTTACATTGGCTGACAATTAGCACTTTTGGCTGTTCTGAAGGTGAGGTATGTCTTTTAGACAGCATGTTTAAAGGAAAAGTGAAAAATTATGTTGTCAGGCAAATTTGTACAATAATGCAGTGTGCCAAAGATAACTTGACAGTACCAGTTTTACCAGTGCAACAACAAACAAATAATGTAGATTGTGGTTTGTTTGCATTGGCATTTGCACAGCATATTGCTTCTACTGGCTCAAATCCGTGCTATGTTTCATTTGAAAGTAATGCAATGAGAAACCATTTACTTCAAAGTATTGTGGAAAACCAGTTAAATGATTTTCCAAAGACTGAAAAATTGGCAAGGTTTTGTAAAGAAAAAGAATTTAAGTTTACTCTTTATTGCATATGCCAGCAAATTTGGATGGCTTCAGATAAATTTATCAAAGATAAGTAAGTGAAGTAGCAATAAAATTTTGTTTCCACTTTTCAATCTCTCTCTCTCTCTCCATATATATATACATATATATATATATATATATATATATATATATATATATATATATATATATATATATATATATATATATATATATATATATATATATATATATATATATATATATATATAAATTATTGTGCTACTTCTGTTCAGATTTTATTTGTACACTAAGTATTAATCTATTTAGACATATGGTGCAATGTGGAAAATGTGAATGTTGGTTTCACCGTGATTGTGAATGTATACCTCAATATATTTTGGAATGTGAGAATGTTGAATGGTATTGCTGCCGATGCACAATTACTTTACAATGTAGTATTTTAACTTGAATAGTTCTTTAATATTTAAAAACCTTTTTTATTTAGTTTAAAGAGGTTTATAATTTGAGTAATTAAATTCAGCGTCATTAAAATTGTGAAATTGTAATTATACTTTAAAAGTTTAGAGTCTACAATATTTAAGTTAATATATTTTTTTTTCTTAGAAAAATCTCATGGCTGGATATCATGTGACAAGATAACTAGGTGTTTGAAGCAGCATTTGAAAAAGACAAAACAGTGTTTAAACATAGTTTCAAAAAACATGTATGATACCTTTTGGATCTTAATCACTCACTACAACATGACAAAAGCTTTTATAACATAGTTGCACGGTGAATAGGCACCAGCAATTTTTGGTATTAGTTTGCTTCAAGCTGGAGTAGATAATTTAAAACAAAATAAGGGTTAACTCAAAAATAAAAAATTCTGAAGTTAACTAGAACCTATCTTATTTTAAAAATGAGTTTTAAAATTTTGACTTAAAATATTGGCTATATGTCGCCATTTTTATTGAATATATTATGACATTCGGCGTTAAAAAAATGTAAACAAACTAAAACAAAATAGTAAATCAAAGCCTGCGGAAGCGTTTTACTTATTGCTATTTGTGTTAAAGAGTTACTGAATCTATAATATATATATATATATATATATATATATATATATATATATATATATATATATATATATATATATATATATATATATTACCTATAATATCAAACGATCTAAATTCATTACAATAATACAAAAATGCCTCCTGTAAGAAGAACTAGACGGTGCAAATTATATGGTGGTAGTCCTTCCGATCTTCCTATTACAGACCTAGCAACTTATGGTGATGTAGCAAGATTTTTCTACAAACTGAGAGATTTAGAAGGCATTAAAGACAAAAATGTCATTATTCAAAGAACACTTTGTAGTTTAAAAAAAGTTTGGTTCAGTTGTAATTCTAAATTAGTTTTATTACCTGAAAAAAGTTTAATTGTTAAACTGTTAAGATTTTATAACAATGTTATTTCTTGGAATGGAAATAAGATTAAACTTTTGACCAAAAAGTTATTGGAAAAAAATAAAAATAAACTGTTTGACCTGCTAGCATGTAACTGCAAGCTTGAAGCTCTTCCCTGTGATGACAGGAATATCAAATGCTTAGGTTGTTCAGATGTGCATCTTTACTGTAGTTGTGTTGGCAGTAAAAAAGTAAGTTATGAAAATTGAAAATAAATTTGAGTTGGACTTTGCATAACTTATTTAATTTTTATTTGATTGATTAGTTTATTTTTTATATAAAATTATGTGTTCCACAAGTTATTTTTAAATAGTATTTAGAACCACAAAATATTATTTAGATTCCTATAGAAGAGCGCTCCTATATAAAAGACCAAAGGGAGAAAATTGATACTAAAGGAAAGTTTCAAATAGGAGGTATTGATAACTCTATTTTATCAACTACCTCAAATAAAAAAAAACTAAAGCATCTGATGAAGAAATTTATATTAAAGAGTTTGACACAATCATGGATTCAGATCAGGTAATAAAATGTGATGTGTAAACTTTGATTGTATGATACAAACTGTATATTATTTATATAGAAATTACAGCATATTTAAAATAAATAACCGATAAATAATTCTTTAAAGTATAATGTTATAAAATCAATTCTTCAATGGTAATGCATTTAAATGTAAAATTTGCTTTTTTGTGAATTTCAATTTCTTTAATTTTTTTTTTTTTTTGTAGAGTGAAACTTCCTTATCATCATTAAGTCACACTAGATCCAAGCACTATAACACTACTTACTATCCCAATTTTGCATTAGAGGTAATTAGATATGGAATATCAGATGAAGCGGGGGTCGCCATAGCTAATGCTCTACTTCAAGATATTGGTCTTCTCCATCTAAATGAGGTTATTGATCCAAGTAAAATGAAGAGAGAGAAAGAACGAGTGTGTTCGCATGCTAGTTTTGAACAATCTAAGATTTCAAATATAAAGGCAATTGGTTTGGATAGTAAACGTAATAAAAACTCATTGGTTTATGAAGAGAGAGATATTGATGGTGAAATAAAACTTTATAAATCTACCAGCACTGTAGACCACTTGACATTTACAATTGAATCAGGTAAAGGCCAATGTTATCTCTCTAGTTATGATTTTTTTTGTAATTTTTTTTTTCACTAAAAATATATCTTATTTTAATCAAGGCAAGTTGCAAGGTCAGTACCTAAAGCACATAGATGTACCAAAAGAAAAAGGAAAAGGAAAAGATCTTGCTGAATTTACCTGTGATGTTCTCAAGTAGTTTAAAAGCGATGAAAGTATCAAGGCAATAATTTTGGACAATACAAATGTTAATACAGGTATTTTTTTTCAAAACACCTGTCTGAAATATCAAAAAAGTTAGTATATAAAACTTCAGTTAAGTTTTATATTTGCATATTAATATATCATTTTAGGTAAAGATAATGGTTTAGTAGCTTGGCTTGAGAGAATGTTGCAAAGAAGAATTCATTTAGTTGGCTGTCTTCTACATGTTAATGAGTTACCATTGCGTCATTTAATTTCTAAACTTGATGGTTCTTCCAATAACCCAAATAATTATTCAGGTAATAATAACACTATTTTAAGTTCTTGTTTGTGATCATATTAATAGTAACATTATTTATCACATTGCTTTACTTTACTTTATTCTAATGTATTTTATTATAAATAAATGTTTTTAATAAAATATTTTTTATAATGTTAATATATTTGATTAAATAATAATACTAATATTTTAAAGGACCAGTCGGAAAATGTTTGACAGATCCATTTCATTTAAATTTAACTGTTGACTTCATACAAGTTAAGACAGACATTGAATATCCTCCTCCATCTGTTATTAAAGAACTCTCTAAGGATCAAAGAATGCTACTAGAATACAGTATTGGAATTTCTAGAGGGTTTTCAAACGAAAAGTATCTAAAAAAAAAAAATAGGTGTGTTGTTTTGTTAATTATTTGTTCTTGATATTTTTTCTATTATTTAGTTTGTTAGAAGTTTATGTATATGAGTGTTTATTAAAAAGCTATATAGTTAACTATTTAAGGTCTAAAAATAATTATATTTTATATATGAAAGATTAAAATTATAGGCCCTATTTGTCATGCAAGGTGGCTGACAACAGCAGTGCGGATAATGGCACTATACACAAGAACAATCAATCCCAGTAGAGAGCTTAAAATCTTTGTTGAATATATTCAAACAGTATATACTCCAATGTGGTTCAATATCAAAAAGTCAAAGAGTTTTACCGAGGGACCTAAACTAATTTTCCAATTTATTCAGCGAATTTTGAAGCTGGATACTGAAGTTCAAGATATTACATTGCCTATTATTTATAGAAACTCTTTTTGTCTCCAACCTGAGAATTTTATTGCTGCTCTACTTTATTCTGAAGAACAAGTTTATAGAACAATTGCTGTTATAAAAATTTTAGAAACAAGAAAAACTCCTATCAAGAAACCTAAAAATGGATTAAAAGATGGTATTAGGGTTAATTCTATTCCAATTATTGATTGTAAATGCAAAAACTGGTCAAAATTGATAAATTTGTATGATATAGATTGTTTTGAGCCCCCTTGTGTCGAAAATATATCAAATGAGGAACTTTTAAAGATGATTCCTAATCGAGGAAAGGCTCCCAACTTTCCGTGCCACTCACAAACAGTTGAAAGAGCAGTGAAATTGACTTCTGAAGCTAGCGAAAAATCCATCAACCTCAAGAAAAGAAATGCTATTATTCTAGCGAAATGCAAAAGTCCAAATTAGCGTAAAATTTTTAAAACAAAAAAAGATTATGTGTTGTAGTTGCTAATATATTTTTTGATATTGATACCGATTTGGTTAAGCATTAAAGTTTTAATATATTTAGTAGTTTACTTAAAATAAAATGTGTACTTAATCCAAAGAAGCATAATAAAATGTTGTCTTTTTGGGTGAGGGGGAGAGAAGGATTGTAAACACCTGACACGCCATTTAGTCGCCACCCATAATAATGATTTTTTTCTTTTGCTTCCGTAATTTAGAACAAACCCTGATAAATAGTGCTAAGTTATAGCACTATAGTATAACAACACTACTATAAAAGGCGGGTTCTGGGACAAACCCATTTTTGATGCCCGTTGTGAATTTTTTTGATGATTGAGGGGTGAAAATTTTTTGATGCCCGTTGCGAATTTTTTTGATGATTGTCCCATAAAAAAAGGGAGGTCAAAAACATTTTTCATGACGTGAAAATGCGTAATGAAAAAAAAGTTTTCAATTTTTGTAAAGGTGTTGAAATCGTTCGCGAAAAATTAATTTTTCTTTTTGTCTTAGTTCTTGCTCGTGTTTTTCTTCGAGAATGGATTTATACATTTCAATTTCGCGCCATCCTAATCCTTTGCTCCTTAAATATTCAATTCGGTCAAGTGTTTTCAAGCTTCTGATTCTTCCGTCGTCATTTCGCAAGATTCTCATTTTTATTTAGCCAAGAAAAAAATTTTTCACAAAATTAAATTTAAAAAAGGGATGCTTGAGAATGGGGAGTTTGGTCCGAGAAGCAATCCGGATCTGATGGATTCGTAACCTTTTCCGCTTTTGATGTAAAGACCGTCTCTGACTGAGCTTCCTTTGATCCAGGGTGTTAAAAATAATCCGTTTCCTCTGTGAGTGCCCATTTTCATTCCGTGGCCATTTTTTTTGACGTAAACGACACCCCTTCCTGAAATTTTATCGATCACAGTGGACCCAAGCGAAGAGGCAGCTCCGCCTAATAAACCAGTGGCAACAACGGGAGCGGCTCGAGCAGCAAGCATTCCCAATAAAGGTAAAAGAGCTCCGATAAATCCTCCCTTCACATTTGCGTTGTGTTCCACTTGAGTCTTGCTCATTTTAATGGTGACTCCAACTCCTCGATGGAGAGCGTCCAAAATTTTTTGGTGTTGTGTTTGTGTCACAAGCAAAACGTCGTTTCCGTGGAAATCCTCTCTTGAAATCCGGATGCTAACGGGCTTTCCTTCCATCATTATTTTTTCGATCTGGCCCTGTGACACGTTTAATTTGACACTGATATATTTGTTCATTTTTTAAACGAGGGAAAAAAATATTTATTTCACTTCTCGAATGTGATAACGGATCGTGATGTCCTCGCCGCGAAAATCGATTAAATTTCCGTTTTGATCGATGATGCGTGTAACCATCGTGGAAATTTCAGGAACTTTGAAAGGGAGGTAAACCAAATGGGTGGGTCTTTCGATGATTTTAAAGCCAGGACCAACAGCGGGGTAAAAGGAGTAAATGCAATTTAATTGCGAGCCGTTGATGTATGCTGACCCAATGGCGTTGTTGACGATTCTGATCGTGTTGACGCTTGAAATCCTGACAATGTCTTCGGACTCGTATTCTGAATTGGAGTCCAATTGTCTTTTTGTGAATCCCAAAAGAGAGGCGATGCTGTTTTCAACGTTCAGGTCCATCAAATAATTTAATCCAAGTTTGACGGTTGATTTTAAAGTGTTTGAGTTGGATCCGATTTTGATGTTTTCAGGTGAGTAACTGATTTTATTTGCGGTGACGTAGCTTGCGCTTTGAGACGCATAATTTTTGATTGTGTTAGAGACGGTTTTTTGCAAATAATTGTTGATGTTGATGATGTCGTAGCTTCCGTCTGGAATGACGACGTTTTCCCAATTGGCACCGTTGTTCATGCTGTACCGGAAAGAATTGTTTTTGCTGGTGATGTTTGGAAAGCTGTTGTACGTCTCCAGACCGAGAAAAGCCATCTCATAAGTTTTTCCTTTTTCAAAAACGATTTTGTCCAAAAATTCGGTTATTATTATGTTGGAATTTCCATCCACGTCGATGATTATGCCTGACATTTTTTAAATGGACGAAATTTTTTAAATGGACGAAATTTTTTTTAAATAGGTTTTTTTTTTATTGCGCCAAAAATGTCAAGTCCGATTCGATATTTTCCCTTGTTTTTTTTTGACGATTAATCGATAACAGCAAATCCGTGATCCTCCTTCCAGCATTTTTTGCAAAAATCTTTGAAAACTTCTTTTTTCATATCGCACGAAACGTGGTCATTATAAATGTGGTTCACATTTTTTAAATCTTGAGGAAACAGACAAATGAAATTGGCATTTTCTCGAATGGTTTTTCTTGGAAGCAAGAAATAATTTTGAGCGAGGTAAAAGCAGTCGACGTTGGAGTGCCTTCCTCGGATGTAATATTTTTCGCACTTATTTTGCTTGGTCAATTGCAAATCGTCAAAGATCATCAAATTGTTTTTGGTTGAATCGAGGTCTTCAGGTTCAGGCACATCGTCATCCGTTTCGAAAAATTGGCAATCCATGTCCTCGGTTTCGGAAAAAGTTTTTGAAAGGTCGTTGATGACGCATTCGGGGTTTAAATTCAATTTTTCCATTTCGTTTTGCACCTTGAATAAATCGAGAATGATATTTTTTGGCAATTTTTTTTTGAATGAGCTTTTGAGTATTTTGTACTCGGGCTGGAAAAGAGATTTCCCAAAGACCTGCAAGTGGTTATAATCCAACCATCCAGGTTTTAACAACAAATTGAGAAGAAGCGTTGTTTTTCCGCAACCGGACTTTCCAACGATGATTCCTCGAATGCTTCTCGGCAAAAGCGGGTTGTTGTCTCTTTTGCTTTTCCCAATATTCCATGACAAATCGGTCACTTCCATTTTTTTTAATTTAAAAATATTTTTTTAAAATAAAATGTACTGCATCAAATGCAAAAGAGAAACCGAAACCATTCATTTGAGAAACGAGGTCTCAAAAAACAACAGAAAAATGCTCAAAGGGACTTGCGACTCTTGCGGAACGACCAAATGCATGTTTGTTTCTTCGCATGGATCATCTTCGCAGGCTCCCACCAAAGGAGGAGACTTGGTCGAATCGATCAACAATTTTTCAAAAAAAATAAAGCTTCCGTGGGCAAAATTTCCAGGAGAGATACACATTCCAGGAATGAATTTTGCAGGACCTGGCACAAACCTGGATAAAAGGCTGACATCCACCGACATGTACCAAGAGTGGAGCAAACCGGTGGATCGAGTGGACAATGCGGCGTACCACCACGATTTGGCATATAAATATTTAAACGACGTTCAAAGCAGAAATTTGGCGGATCGAATGATGCTTGAAGAAATGAACTCCATTCCAAACCCCACTCAAAAAGAAATAAACGAGAGAAAACTTATCACACCAATCATCAAAGCCAAAGCCAAATTCGGATTGGGCGTCTCTGCGAATCCAAAGAGTTCTAAAAAAAAAAATTTTTTTCAAGTTTGAAATGGACGGATCAGCTTGCAAAGGAGCTTCATAAACCGGTCATTCACCATTTTAAAAAAAGAAAAGTGTTTGTGAACGACATAGATGAAATATGGGCTGCCGATTTGGTTGACATGCAATCGTTTTCAAAATTCAACAAGGGCGTCAAATATTTGCTCACGGTGATCGACGTGTTTTCAAAGTATGGATGGATCGTTCCGTTAAAAAGCAAAACGGGTCTTGAAGTGTCTGAAGCGTTGAAAAAAATTTTTGAAGAAAGAAAGTGCACAAAAATGTGGGTGGACAAAGGAAAAGAGTTTTACAACAAGCACGTGAAAGCGCTGGGTGTTCAATTGTATTCCACTGAAAACGAGGAAAAAAGCTGTGTCGTCAAGCGATGGAACAGAACGATGAAAGAAAAAATGTTTAAATATTTTTCAGCCAACAGCACCAATAAATACATTGACGTTTTGGACGAAATGGTGAAAAATTACAACAGCACAAAGCACTCGTCCATCAAAATGACACCAGTTGAAGCCAGCGAGGAAAAAAATAAAAATATGGTCTGGATGAACCTGAATGGAAAGATGCCAAAAGAAAGACCAGAGCCGAAATTTTTAATGGGAGACAAAGTGAGGATCACAAAAAAGAAGCCCCATTTTGAAAAAGGATACACGCCGAGATGGACCGAGGAGGTTTTTACAGTGACAAAAGTTCAGCGAACGGATCCACCAACGTACAAAGTCACTGACGCCAACGGTGAAGACATTCAAGGCACTTTTTACGAGCAGGAAATGCAAAAGACGCATCAAGAAATATTCAGGATTGAAAAAGTCATTCGCCGAACAAAAAGCAAATCACTGGTCAAATGGAAAGGATATCCAGACTCGTTCAACTCATGGGTGGACAATAATGAATTGATCCGTTTGAAAAAAATGAGTTAAAAAAATTTTCTTTTCTTTTTAAAAAGATGAATTTCGTGACAGTTGAAAATTTTGATGAGAGCAAATTATCGGTTGGAGAGATTTATTCCGCAACCAAACCAGTTCAGTACCAAAAGATTCCGCTTTTTTATGAGTATCCATCTGGGAAAGGACCTTTCATTTTGAGAACGCCCGTTTTGTTTTTTCTGGGTGTGTTTGAAAACTGCAGCTTTGGAACGAAAGAACTGGAGGGATATTCCATGTCCTTTCTCGGTTTCGACGAGAAAAAAGGGATGAGCGAAAAAGAAAAAAAGTTTATCGAGGTGACAGAAAAGGTATCAAAATTTCTTCGCGAAAAAGTCAAAGAAATGGTTCCCATTTTGAAAAAGGGAGGGAGAACAAAGAAAATAGCGACAGAGTACTTGTCCATTTTGAAAAACAAATCCGATAATCAGAATGCAGCTCCCATTTTTTTCGGAAAGTTGTTCACAAAGAAAAACGAGTTTTTCAAAAAGAAAGCGAAAGAGTTTGTGAAGGTGAGTCCTTTGGAATATGTTCGGCAAAAGTGCAACGTCGTTGCCTCTTTGAGAATTGAAGGTGTTTTTGTTGGAACTCAGATCGAGTCCATTCAGGTTAGAGTTCCAGAAGTGGTCATTGCAAAAAATGCGTCTTCAGTTCAAAGCATCATGGGTGACGGATTTGGATTTGGGAGAAATGGAGTCTGACGAAGAAATGTGAAAAACACGAAGAAATGTGAAAAACACGAAGAAAAAAATGAAAATAAAATGAGTTAAAAAAATTTTCTTTTCATATAAAAAAGATGACGATTGAAAACGAGACATTGAAAATTGATAGACTTAACTTTGTCGAATTGCTGATCCAAAACGGAGCCGATGTCAACGCGAAAGACAAAAACCTCATCACGCCTCTTCATTTGGCTTCCCAAAACGGTCACGACAAAGTGGTCGAATTGCTGATCCAAAACGGAGCCGATGTCAACGCGAAAGACAAAAACCTCCTCACGCCTCTTCATTTGACTTCCCAAAACGGTCATATCAAAGTGGTCGAATTGCTGATTCAAAACGGAGCCGATGTCGACGCGAAAGATGATAAAAAACAGACGCCGGCGTACTTAGCATAAAAAACAGACGCCGGCGTACTTAGCAAATGAGTTAAAACATTTTCTTTTCATAATAAAAATGCATGCCCCTCACAAGATGTACAAGAATGTCACCTCAGCAGAGAAGCACGTTGGCTCTAACCTGGACATCTCGAAAATGTATTTGGAGCACATGGATGATCGGATAAAAGAGTTGGAGCGATTCAAAGAGTCAGACCGGACCAAAAATTTGGAAAATTTGGTGGACAGGATCAAAGAGTTTGAAAACCTGGTGGAGACAATCAAAAACCTGCAAAAAAAAACATCGCAAAATATCATCGTCTCGAGAAAAAAATTGGATCACCCAAACTGTTTTAACATAAACGGCCACCATGAGATTTTTGCCCAACAAGACATAAAATTTGTTGCTCTTTCTCAAACGCCGATATCGTTGTCCGTTGGACTGCAATTTGACAAAGGGATTGCTGTCGTCACTCTGATGAACAAAATCAGCATCCGATTGAACTTTTACAAAAACGATGTCATTTTTTCAGAGTCTGTTGATGACGTCACTTTGGATGTAACCAACAACAGCATCAATGACGTCATTGTCAAAAAAGGCGAAATGCTTTGCAAAATAAATCACATCGATTCGAATTAAAAAAATCTGTCTTTGTTAAAAAGATGGAGATAATAAAAAACACTGAAAAAATATATCCGACTCTTCCAACAGCTCCGACGGATGGAGGCCACATTTGCAGGCTTCAAAAAATAAGCGAGATCCAAAAAGAAATGGAGGATGAAAAAGTGAAGAGAATGGCTTTGAACAAAAAGTACCATCGAGTGTCGAAAATTATTCGTTTCGCTGACGATGGGTTGCAAACGGTGTGCATTGCTTTGGGGATTACAGGGATTGCACTTTTGTCAACAGTCGTTGCCACCCCAGTTTCGATTGCGTGCGAGGGGATTGCGGTTGGGATGGGTGCACTGTCCATTTTTGGAAACCAACAAAACAAAAAAATGATGTTGAAGGCTGAAAAGCACGAAAAATTAAAAGTTCTTTCCGAGTCAAAATTGAACACGATTAGCGATCACATTTCAAAATCGCTCATGGACGGATTTGTGAGCGATTCCGAGTACGAATTAGTTCTCAGCGAGCTTCAAAAATTTAAGACCATGACCGAAGAAATCCGGACAAATGCAAAAAGCAGCATTGACGAATTGACCAAAGAGTCGTTGATCCAAAAAGGAAGAGAAGAGGCCATTCAAGCGTTTAACAACATTTTCAAAAAGGGAAAATGAATGCAAGCGCAAACGCAAAGTCGTTTTGTTTAAGTTTTTTTTTCTCAGTATTTTAAAAAATGGAGTTTTATAAAATACATGACCCGAAAAAGAGAGATGAGATTGTCAAAGAATACATGGCCAACCGGAAAAAGCTTTACAATGAGAGCCTCAACGCGAACATTTCAGATGCAAATTATCTGACTGATTTGTCCAAGTTTTTCAAGCCTCTGATCGAGAGCAACGAAAAGGTGCAAAACGAGATAAGAGGTTGCAAAAAGAGGTTGAAAACAATCCAATGGCCTTGACTTACCCAGAAAGCGAGTCGTCTTTTGAAAGCTTAAAAGGTGCTGAAAAAACGTTTGGGAAAATGAATGTTGGAAATATTGCTTTGGAATATTTGTCGAAATACGCAGCCAAAAAATTTTCTGCAGACAGAGTGTTTGGCATTCACGCAAAAGAACGCGGAAAAATGTTTATTGGAAACAAAGAAATTTTTATCGATGAAAACGACATCATTATTGATGGAGAAAAGTACAAGAGGACAATATGTTTTTGGGAGCTGATTTCAAGATCCAGACCTGATATGACAAAGGTGACAAACGAGGACTTGGAAAATTATGAAAAAATACTGGTCGAAACGCATGCGATGGAGAGAGAACGGAAACCAACCGTGCCAAAAGCTTCGAGAAGTGAAAAGTGGGATAAGATTGTTTCAAAAATTTGGGAAAAAAGTTACACAAAAACGAGGGGAACAAAAGGTCGTGGAGTGATTATTCTTCCGAGCGATCCAAATGCTCTTGTGCAGCGACTTGGTTTGAGCATCGTCGCTGGTCATGCTGGAAACATTGCATCGAGAAACGAAGCTGTTGCCATTTGTGACGAGCTTTTGAGGCAGGGGGAAATCAACAAAGAGGAATACCGATCGATTCAAAAATACATCGAGTCGTGAAACACGAATTAAAAAAATATTTTCTCATTTTTAAAATGCTCATTGTGAACAACAGAAGATATATAAAAAAGAACGTTGTTGGAGGAGGAGGATTCGTTGACACGTTTAAAAATTTTTTGAGGAGAATGGCAGCCTCAAACGCATCGAGATCGTCTCTTCATTTATTGAGAAAGGCAGCGGCAAGCGAAATTGGAAGAGAGGCCATCACCGCAGCCAAATCTGCAGGAAAAGAATTGGCCACTTCTGCCATTTTGACCGCCAAAGACGTTGCCATCGACAAAGGAAAAAAAGCGATCAAAAAGTTTACGCCAAGACAGGGACAGTGAATCCAAACCAATTGGTCAACACGATTGTAAACGAAGCAGCAAAGGTTGATCCATACACGTATATCAATCCAATGGAAGAGCTGCACAAAAAAATGTTTGGTTCGTCCATTCGTCCAAAAAGAAAAATGACAAAAAAGAATGCGACCAGAATTCAGGATCTCGTCAAAATGGAAAGCGGGCTTTTGATTGCGTGATTTTTTTGACGAATCAAAAAATGAATTAAAATTTTTTTTCTAATTTTAAAAAATGATAAACACCGACAGATTAAGAGTTGATGAAATGCCCGAGTATGACACCGGCATTGAAAAAGTTGATTTTTTCGAGTACCTTCCAACAAACCTCGATTTAAATTCTTCAGGATCGATCGTTTTTGAGATTGATTGCCAGTCTGTTCTGACAGTTCCATCTGATGCATACATTCTCGTTGAAGGTGTTCTGAAAAAAAATGACGGAACCGCATATGCAGCAGCAGACCAGATTGCCCTGGTGAACAATGCCATCATGTATTTGTTCAGCGACATCTCTTACGACTTGTCAGGACAGCAAGTGGAAAGAGTCATGTATCCAGGTCAGGGAACAACCATGCTTGGATTGTTGAAATATCCTTTCGATTTTCAGCTTGCTGATGGTTTGAAGCAAATGTGGTACAAAGACACTTCAAACGCCACCGGAAACGCTGGATTCATTGTCAGGCGAGACCACTTGTTTGCAGACACCACCTCCATTGGCGCATTTTCTTTCAGGATCCCTTTAAAGCACATTTTTGGTTTTTGCGAAACATACAACAAATTCGTTTATGGATTCAGGCACACCATCACCTTCACAAAAAAAGAATACGACGACGCCATTTACAGAGCTGGGACTGTTGGCGCAGGAGCGATCGACATCAAAAAGTTCAGGCTTTTCATGCCAAGGCTTGAGCTTGATGTTTTGAAAAAATCCGAGTTTTTGAATTTTATGACAAAGAAAATTTCCGTTCCAGTGGCATATAAGGCAAACAAAGTCGAAAGACAAGCCATTCCAGCTGGTCTCACAGAATTCACCTGGATCCTTGGAAGGATCACGGACAAAAGCGTTCCGAGATATATCGTGTTTGGCCTTCAAACAAACAGAGGGTCCAGTCAAACCGCAAATCCAGCTGTATTCGATCATTGCGACATCAACAATTTTTTCGTGACCGTCAATGGGATAAAATATCCAAATTACAATTACGACTTGAATTTTGGAGAAAAGAAAATTGTCATGGCTCATTCCGACGCGTTCTTGTTTGATGAAAAATATTATGGCACAAACGAGCTTGTTTGTCAATCCGGTTTGTCTCTGCTTGAATACAAAAATTTGTTCCCGTTGTTTTTTGTTGACATCAGCAAGCAAAAGGAAAGAGTTGTTTCCGAAACGGCTGAATTGGTTGTCAACCTAAAGTTCAGAACGGCAGTGCCAGACAGCACCGTCATTTTCGCAGTGATCATTTCCGACAAATTGATCCAATTTGTTTCAGACGGAACAAACATGAGCGCTGTTTATTAGATAAAAAAGACCGTCATGTGATTCTTGACAAAAAATGATTTAAAAATTTTTTTTTCTTTTTAAAAATAAAACATGAGACTCACAAAAAATTATCTGAAAAATTTGCTGAGAGAAAATGGTGTCGCAAAAACCTCAAACAATTTGTTGACTTTGCTGATGATTGCGGTTGAGAACAATCTGGTCAACAAAGATTTGCTTTTGGAAGGTGCCAAAGAGTACAGACCGGTGGGTCGACCAAAAAAAGAAAATGCGACAACGGAAAATGCGACAACGGAAAATGCGACAACGGAAAATGCGACAACGGAAAATGCGACAACGGAAAATGCGAAAAAACCAATCGATCCAAAATACAAGAGGCTTGGCTCAATTCGAAAAAAACCTGTGTCTGTGAAAACGACCAACATCGAAACTGGGGAGGTGGTTGAGTACGGATCCCTTTACAAAGCGATGAAAATGACAGGTCATGGATGGAGATACTTGGAGCGCAGAGATGGAAAAGTTGAGGATGGGATAAAGATTGAAATTTTCAATTCGGAAAAGCTCGAAAACAGAAAAAAAAATCCAAGTCCGAAAAAATGAAAAAAAATCCAAGTCCGAAAAAAAAAATTTTCAATTCTCGGAAAAAAAGAATTGAAAAAATTCTCGGAAAAAAGAAAAAAAAATTGAATTTTAAAAAATTTTTTTCTTGGCGTAATAAAATGGAAAACAGAATGCGCAAAAATGGAAAAACCCAAAAAATTGATTTTGAGTTAAATAATTTTCTTGACAAAGAAAAAATGGAAAGCAAAACTGTCAAAGAAAAAAAAGTCTCAATGACAACATTGAAAAGTCAGGCCAGAGACAGGGCGATAAAAGGTTTTTCAAAAATGACAAGGGAACAGCTCGTTGAGGCGATAAAAACAACAAGACCTGTCATTGGTTCTCATCCTGTAGCTCGTAGACGAACGAAAGATGGGAGGATGTTTCCTTCTCAAATCGCTCAAAACCCTGTCATTACGACTGTTCAAGATCCGTCGCGTTATATCATTGACGATCCTGTTCCAGATTTGACTCCTGTGATGACTCCTGGAATTTTTTCAAGTTTTTCGACAGCTGTGAAAAATGCGGCAGTCAACAGTTTCAACAGATTGCTTGAGTTTGTTGATCCGTACGTTCCAGAGGCGGTGAAGAAAACAGTG
The DNA here is from genome assembly GCF_058129835.1 of Hydra viridissima. Taxonomy (NCBI): domain Eukaryota; kingdom Metazoa; phylum Cnidaria; class Hydrozoa; order Anthoathecata; family Hydridae; genus Hydra; species Hydra viridissima. The sequence goes on along the minus strand of NW_028324308.1, from coordinate 5,754,902 downwards.
AGCAATGTGGGGAACGAAGTGAAAAAAAAAATCGACTCTCTCAAATTAATGACACTCAAATCAATTGTGCGAGAATCAGTTTACAAACCACTCATTCATTTTAAATTGACCGATCACGCGCTGAAGCATGCTGCCAAACAATTTTCGCACCAAGTCAAAGGAAGTCAAAAGGACGCTTCGGCATTTTTGAATTTAGCAAAAGACGGCGCGATAAAAATTTTCCAGGAAAATAAATACAAAAGGCGTTCGTTGTTTTGACTTGCAAAATGTCGAGTGTGAGCCTCACGACTGGAGAGGAAGTGTTTCGAACTGTCCCTTTTTCGTCAAAGTCTGGAATTATTTTGGAGTCGACGGATTTGGGAGAGTTTTACGACACGGTAAAAGAGGAGATTTTGGAAAACATGGAAAAGTACAACAAAATGGGCTCGAATTGCACCGTGTCAGCCATCTTGAAAATGGACATCAATTTTATTGATTACAAACCCATCGGAGGTCGGTCGTACATTCCTCTCGACGACTTTTTGGCGAGCAAAAAAGCAATCATCAACATGGTAAACGAAGACAATGAATGCTTCAAGTGGTGCGTCACCAGGGCACTGAACATGAAAGAAAAACACGGTGAAAGAATCGACAAAGACTTGATTGAAAAATCGAAAGCGTTGAATTGGGAAGGGATTGATTTTCCGATCAAGCTCGACCAAATAAAAAAGTTTGAAAAAAACAATCCGGAAATCAGCGTCAACGTTTTCGGGTGTGAAAATAAATCCATCTACCCTTTGCTCATATCGAAATGCTTGAACAGAAAGCATGAAATCGATTTGCTGCTCATTTCAGACGAAAAAACGAACTATTATTGTCTGATCAAAAATCTGAGTCGACTCATCTCCTCCCAAGCATCCAAAAAAAACGTGAAAAAATATTTTTGCAGAAACTGCTTGCAGGGGATGAAAAGCGAGGAAGATCTTTCAAAGCATTCAACCTATTGCAGAGAGCACAGCGCGGTTCGAATGGATCTTCCTCCAAAAAATTCGTTCATGAAATTTGAGCACATAGAAAGGTCGATGAGGGTCCCATTTGTGGTTTATGCGGATTTTGAAAGTTTTGTCAAACCGATGGACTCGTTCGAACAAAACCAGTCGTGCACCAAAAAGTTTCAAAGACACGTCCCGAGTTCCTTTTCCTTTTACATCAAATGTTTTGACGAAACCGTTTATGACGGCGAACCATCCATTTCCGAATCGTCGAACGAGAACCAAGACGCGGCCCAATTTTTTGTTGAAAGTTTGGAAAAAGAAATAAAAGAAGTCTTTGAAAAAATCGAGAAAAAAAATATGGTTCTCACAAAGGAAGACGAAAATAATTTTAAAGCCGCGACAGTTTGTCACATCTGCAAAGAAAAAATTCTCGATACAGAAAAAGTGCGCGACCACTGTCATTTTACTGGAAAATATCGAGGAGCCGCGCACAACGAATGCAATCTCAAATACAAAATCCCAAAATTCGTTCCGGTCGTTTTTCACAATCTGTCAGGTTACGACAGCCATTTGTTTATCAAAAAATTGGGTGGAGAAATAACCTGCATTCCATGCAACGAGGAAAAGTACATCAGCTTCTCGAAAAAAATCAAAGTGGGAGAGTACACTGGGAAAGACGGAAAACCGAAAGACAAAAAAAATTGAATTGAGGTTCATCGACAGTTTTAAATTCCTTTCCTTCAGTTTGGACACTTTGTCAAAAAATTTAATTTCCAGAGCAGTTCAAAAACCTCGCAAAATATTTTGAAGGAGAAAAATTCGATTTGTTGCGCAAAAAAGGAGTTTATCCATATGATTGGATGGACACGTTCGATAAATTTCATGAAACGCAATTGCCACCAAAAGAAGCGTTTTTCTCAAAACTCAACCATGATGAAATAAGCGACGAAGATTACGCGCATGCGCAAACGGTTTGGAACGCGTTTAAATGCAAAACGTTCAGAGAATATCACGATTTGTACAACGTGTCGGACGTTTTGATTCTGTCAGATGTCTTTGAAAATTTCAGAGACGTTTGCATGAAAAATTACAGGCTCGACCCCGCCTGGTATTACACGTCACCAGGGTTGGCCTGGGACGCCTGTTTAAAAAAAAACAAAAATAAAATTGGAATTGTTGAGTGACCCAGACATGATTCGAATGGTGCAAAAAGGAACCCGCGTAGGAATCAGCATGATTTCAAACCGACATGGAAAATCAAACAACAAATACATGGGCGACTCGCACGATCCAAACCAGCCATCCAAATTTATTCAATACTTGGACGCAAACAACCTGTATGGATGGGCCATGTGCAAACCTCTTCCCACCAACGGTTTTGAAAGGATGACAGAAGACGAACTGTCTGATTGGAAATCGATTCCGTGCATTTTGGAGGTTGATTTGGATTATCCGGAAAGCCTTCACGACGAGCACAAAGATTACCCTCTTGCTCCTGAGAGAATGAAAATTGAAAAAGTGGACAAGCTCGTTCCAAATTTAAATGACAAAAAAAATTACGTCCTCCACTGTGAAAACCTGAAACTGTACGAACGATTGGGAATGAAAATTTCAAAGGTGCACAGAGGCATCAAATTTGAGCAACGGGATTGGATGAAACCGTACATTGACCTCAACACCGATTTGAGAACAAAAGCCACCAGCGAATTTGAGAAGGAATTTTTCAAGCTGATGAACAATTCGGTGTTTGGAAAAACAATGGAAAACATTGAAAAGCGAGTGGACGTTAGATTGGCCACAAAAAGGGAAAAAGCCGTGAAATTGTCCTCCAAACCCAATTACGAACGACACACGATTTTCGATGAAAACTTGATCGCCGTTCACATGAAAAGAACAAAGCTTTTTTTCAACAAACCGATTTATTTGGGGATGTCCATCTTGGATTTGAGCAAGACTTTGATGTTTGAGTTCCATTACGATTACATCAGAAAAAAATATCCCGGCAAAGCAAAGCTGTTGATGACGGACACGGACTCGCTGGTTTACGAAATCGAAACAGACGATTTTTACAAAGACATTGCCGACGATGCTGAAAACAAATTCGACACGAGCGAATTTGAAAAAGACCATCCAGCCATTCAAAGCGTTGGGTTCAAAGTTGGCTTAAACAAAAAGGTCATTGGAATGTTTAAAGACGAAGCCGGAGGAAAACAGATTGAAGAGTTTGTCGGTCTCAGGTCAAAATTGTACTCTTACAAAATACATGAAAAAGACCAAGAAAAAAAACACAAAAAATGCAAAGGTGTCAAATCAAATGTCGTCGAAAAATACATCACCCACGACGATTACAAAAAATGTCTCGAAACCAAAAAAGAACAGTTGAACAAAATGAACGTTATCCGATCACGTTTGCACGACATTTACACTGAAGAAATCAACAAAGTCTCTCTCAGCGCCGCTGAAGACAAAAGGATCATTTTGGAAGATGGCATCCACACGTTGGCTTATGGACATTACAAAATAAGATCTGCTCCTGAAGATCCAAAACCATGCTTCAACTTGATTGATTACGACAAATATTTCGGTCCAGAACCCGAGACAGAGGATTTAAAAAATTAACAAAAAAGGAACAAAAGGTAAGTGACAAAAAATGAGGGAACAAAAGGTAAGTGACAAAAAATGAGGGAACAAATTTAAAAAAATTAACAAAAAAATGAACAACAAAATGATCAATGTGGAAGGAATTATTTTGCCGAACGAGGCTTTGACCAATTTTCAATTGCTTGAAGCAGTAAAAAAACTGAAAATAAAAAACTTTCGGGGAGTTTTTTTCAGAGACACATTGCCGAAAAAACCGAGAAAAAAAAGAATGCGGCATTGTCAACACTGGGGATTCGAACACAGAAGGGTTTCATTGGGTGTGCTGGTACAAAGACGGAGACGCAAAGTTCAGCTTTGACTCTTATGCTCAGCCCCCTCTCGTCGAGCTCGTCGACTATTTGAAAAGCCCAGTCTTTTACAACAGCGAAAGGGTTCAATTTGGAAACACGTCTTATTGTGGTCACTTGTGTCTTTACGTCTTGAAAAAATGTGAAGAAGGAAACAGCTTTCAAGACGTTGTCAACACCCTTTGGTGAAGGCAATATAAAAAATTTTTCGTCCGTTTAAAAAAATGATTGACAAATTCAACAGAAACGAATTCAGCGTTTACTTCGACAACCTTGCAGCAGACTCAGCAAGCAACGTTTATATTAAAACTAACGGATCAAGCACCATCACTGCAGATTTGGATTTCAATTCGAACAAAATCATCAACCTGGCAGAACCGACCAACTCACACGACGCCGCCACAAAAAATTATGTTGACACGCATTCTGGTGGAGGAACTGGTACGGTGATTGGAGTTGCAGACTTGGATTTGAATTTTCACAAGGCGATCAATGTGAACGAACCGACAGCTCTTCATGACGCCGCGACAAAAAATTACGTCGACGTCAGCTCGAGCATGAATATTAAAGTGGACGGATCGAGCACCATCACTGGAGCTTTGGATTTAAATAACCACAAATTACTCAATGTTCTTGATCCAACCACTTCTCACGACGCGGCAACAAAAGGGTACGTTGACACAAAAGTGGCCTATTCCAATATTTTATACACAGACGTCAACATGACACAACACAAGTTGACCAATATGGCGGAACCCGTTTCCGCTTCGGATTCAGCCACCAAACATTATGTCGACACACATGCATCAACTACTGTGGGAACAGCTGACTTGGATTTAAATTCTCACAAATTGATCAACGTGCTCGACCCGTCAAGCGCACAAGACGGAGCCACAAAAAGTTACGTCGACTTGTTGTTGCAAAAATCGAGTTTGACCAGTGTCGTTCCAAGCTCGAGCTTCACCAGTTTGGGTTTTAAGTCACAGACCGTGGCAGCGCTAACCACTTCTCCCTTGTTTTCTTTTTCCGGAAAATCTGGAGTGCTGAGAAGGCTGTGGCTGGCTTTATACAGCGCCTCTGGCACAAATATTCCCGGTCAAGTTTTTATTCGAATCTTTACTGACGGCGAAATCAATGTGGGGAATTATGCAGAAACCACGGAAGGAATCGGCGTGGACGCAACTGATCTCGCCACCGATTTGCTTTTTTCACCATTGGGAGGACCATATTACGCCAACTCTTTGCAAGGATGCAACGTTTTCAACACCACTTCCTTGGGAGGATATTTCACGTTGGACATGCCTTTCAGAAACGACGTCTCCATCCAACTTGTAAACAAAAATGCTACAGCCATCACGTATTGGATTCAACCCTTCATTTCCACTCTTGCTTCCATTCCAGCCACCATCCCTCTTTTCAAACTTTACTGCAGCACATTCCGATATTTAAACACCACTTATGGCAGCGAATACGTTTTGATGAACACCAACGGAAAAGGAAATGGCGTGTCATTGAAATACATCAAAATGCACATCATCGGCGCTTCTGAAAACTGGTGGGAATCTCGAGTCAGAATGTATGACGGAAATGTGCCTCCTAGAAACGGAACCGTTCTCACTCCTTGGACTCCATACAACATCAAAAATTACACCTACTTTCCCGGATATGACGGTGACAGCACATGCTTCTTTGCCTCCTCCGGATTAGAAGATTTTTATTTGTCGTCATGGAACGGTGCAAATTTAACTTCCTTTAACAACAAATCCACAGGCCTTCTTTACCAATCCACCGCATCCATCGGATCCACCACCACCATCTCCTTTTACAGAAATTTCGGAGAAGCTGATTCCATGCCCAGCGTTTCATCCGGAAGAAGACTCGTCGTCACTCTCAACTCCGGCGACGCGCAAGTCGGTCAATCCGGAAGCTTTTACCTTTTGCTCGGACAGGTGTTTTATTACGCCTAATTTTTTCGCGAACGATTTCAACACCTTTACAAAAATTGAAAACTTTTTTTTCATTACGCATTTTCACGTCATGAAAAATGTTTTTGACCTCCCTTTTTTTATGGGACAATCATCAAAAAAATTCACAACGGGCATCAAAAAATTTTCACCCCTCAATCATCAAAAAAATTCACAACGGGCATCAAAAATGGGTTTGTCCCCGAACCCGCCTTTTATAGTTGTAACAACAGTGTTGTTTGTGTTTAAATCCGTTTTTCAGTTAACGACAAATGTATATTAAAAACCGCTTGTTTAAATTATGACAATAATTGTTTTCTAACACCCTACAAACACACCTTTAAAAACTAAAAATATTTTAAAAATCTTTTTGGTTCATATTAGCAATACATTAATTAAAGTTTTGTGCCCAATATCCCTTTCAAGTATTTGTTGTCCTAACTACTTAAGTTAATACTTTTAACGATAAAATTTGATAAATTCAAGTCCAAATAAGATAGAATCCGTAATACCTGAAGTTTTTATATTTTGCATATAATGTTTTTATGGTCTAATGAAGGTACTCCAGCTTGAAGTAATTTCATTTTCCAAAAAAAGTTGAAAATCACTGGTGTCTAACGGTGAACGGTCTAATGTGTTTATTCCGTATGATCTATTAGTTAGACAAAGTGAACACACACAGCCTAAAGGTTGCTTTTGTTATGTTTTTTTTTTTCTTTTTTATAATAGTTCCGGTTTAATTCGGTTAATTATTTTGCTTGAAGTTGCTTACAAGTCTTATTGGTCTCAATCAACACATTTTACCATACAACCAGAGAAACATCCAAATTCAAACTAGAAATGGATTTTGCAATAACCAGACATCTCCGTGATGTATAAACAGCTGCTTCTGTGAAATTTGTGCCGTCATGAATCTAGATATCACCAAGTTGATAACGAAGAGATTTCAAAGCATCAAATACGTTTCTATTATTGTGCCGTTTTTATGGAAAGGGCGAATGAGTAAAATACAGTCGTACAATAGTAGGGTCATTTCTAACATCAATTTCACAAAGCGGGGTCGCACAGTGCCTCACAGCTACGGAAAAACGGCAAAAACCATCAAATCAGTGTTTCTGAATGGAGTTCAACCTTTTTTGGCTCTAAATATATTAAAATTTAATCAGTAACCCAACCCGAAAGTCAGAAAGTAATTTTGCACACTTTTTTCAAAATATTTTTGCAAATTTGCAAATTCTGAATTTTTTTCCCACTTTCTCAACATGCTATTCTGTCGTTTTTTATTGTACTTATAGAGACAAATTCATAAATATATATATAGTTTATTTACATAAAAAGTGACAAATTTTCATTGTTTTTAAACACTCTACATACAATCCTTTAATAACAGCTGATTTTGTCAGTAAACAGTGAAAACAATAAAGATTACATTATTCAGAAACAAATATCTACAATTTCTGTATGTTGTAACATATAACATATATAACATGTAACAATATAATTTAGATTTAAACAAAAAAACTAAACTTAGTGTTTCAGCAAGTTAAGAACTTGTTCAGACAAGGGGTTTCCATTGGAAGATTTGTGTTTTATGAAGTTGATCGACGAGATTTCTGGATCAGTTCTGATCAGCAAATATTGAAATTGATTTTTCATTACATTGAGTCTGGAAATTTTGCATGAATGGTTTAACCTAGCATGTCTTATCACTTTATTTTGGGCCTCCTGAGCCTCCTCAGAATAATAACCAATGGGTAGTTCTAGATTTTCAGCAATTGCAGGTCCATGAACTAGAAGTTTGTGAAGAGTTGGAGGCATTCTGTACCAATCATAGTTATTAACTATAAAGGCTAGAGTCTCATTGCAGGATTGGCTAAATCTATCAATATCTAGGTCATACCCTGAACAAACAGCTTGAAGAACTGTCCTCACCCGGAGAATCAACTCAACCTGAACTCCTGTTATGTCAGCAAAAGCCTCACCATGCATGAATGCTCTTCGGGCAGTATTACCATCATTTGTATTCCCAAATCCAGTTTTTGGAACATCTACCAGTAAACTAAGTTCTGCTCTAAACCTATCTTGAATAGTTTTTTTTCTAGCTTGAACAAGTACCTTATCTTCGGCTAACCTGACATCTGTCCTTGGAATAGTCATCTCCAGTCTGTAGCCTAAATGAAGTATGTATTCAAAACATTTAATCCAACAATGCAATGATGATAAACCAAGGGACATAGCATCATCATTCACAGGTTTAATTTTAACTAGATCTAGCTTGTTCATTTCTGATGGTTTCGCACCACAAATATTGCAGCTTGCAGATGATTTTGTGTTGGTTAAGGCATTAACCACTTTGCCATCAAACATGGTTAGTTCAACATGAGATTTTATATTGATACTGACTTTTCTTCCATCCGCAAGTGTAATAATCTCAACATAATCTTCCAAATCAGCCATCTGATCACGAATGTGTTTTTCTTCTGACTTGCTAAGTTCTGTGATTTCTTTTTTGTATTGAAGACGAAGAGGTCTGCAAAAATGAGAACTATTTGGTTTCTTATTCTCCCAAATTGTTTTACTTTCTACACTTAACTTAAGAGGTACAATTGCAGTTTGGAAAAGGGATTCTTCATTTTTTTTAGCTTCCTCAATGTCTGTGTTATCATACCTTTGTTTATACAAACTTTGGCTTGATGCACCATCAAACCCTGCTTTTAGAATAAAACTACCATTGAGCACATTTTGATCTGTATCCAGAGTTTTTAAATTGTCTTCACTTAATACAATAACTTTTTTAAGAGTATGATTTACCATGGACTGTAATTTACTTTCAGCAGAAGTTTCAGTTACAACAAGGTCCTCTGGATAACAATTACTTTTTTCCTTGAATAGAGCATGTAATGTTGGATAAATATTGGCATTGTGTTTGATTGAGGAGTTTCTTATCATTTGATACTGATCATCACTGAGATCACAATTAACTTTTAATGAAAGTGCTTCTTTCTCACTCATCATTACCGGTTCCTTGCTGTCCATACTTTTTCTGATTTCAGATGCTTTCTGAATAGACTCTTTAACCACATAAACAAAGTCTTGTAAGTCACCTGATGATTTTGCACTTTTAACAGCAGCCAGAGCTAAAACCTCTGGATCATGCGCAGATAATCCAACAACTCTTGTTCGCTTACTTCTCTCTCCTAGATCTTTCCAATCTTTCTTTGGTCGCCCTCCACTGAACTCTTTTCTGCTTACATTGTCAGCTTTCATAACAATTTGAATTTCGGTTTGCAACCATTTCTTTTCTTTCATTAACAGCCTGTCATATGTTTTGTTTACTGCAATCCACTTAGCTTTCAATTTTATCACCAAAATTCGGATTTTTTCTGTTAATTTTTCACTATGCACTTTTTCACCATCCAAACCTTCTGATGTCAAAATTTCCTCATAAAGGAGGCTCACAATATCCTTGTTAGTTATACAAATTTCTCTTACTTTGGGAATCAAGTCTATTATTTTCATTTTGAGATGTAATCACAAAGGCACATATTACTAACTAATTTTTTGGATTTTTAAAAAACTTTTTGCGGATTTCTTATTAATTGCAAAAAACTTTAAAATTCAATTTCTCAAAAACGTGCTACTTTGGGGCGGTTTTTTTTTTCCGGGCATTCCTGTATATATTCAAGATACTTCCCCATCAAAATTCAGGGTGGACAAGTGTGGACATTTTTAGAAAAAGTAAATATTGTGAATATTATTTTCTGAAAATTTTTAATTTTTTCACAAATTGTGAAATTCGAACATTAATTTTTGGTGTCGATGAAAGTCCAATGTCAGTTACTTACCGGATGATATAATATATATATGATGTTCACCGAAAAAATGAAAGAAAAATTTTTAAAAATGACCATTTTGTGACAATTTTAAGATCTACTTGAAAACTCTAAAATTTCTAGTGAATTTTTGCCCACAAACAACCTGCATATAACAAGCTCACAAAAAGAGTAAAAATTTACAAAATCATAAAAAATGGGTTTACCTTGTTCAGTATGCTTATAACAATCAAGATAAAGTTAAAAAACATCAAAATAAATTTAAAAAATTAATAGGGTTTTTGCCGTTTTTTCGTATCTGTGAGGCACTGTGGGAGGTACATATTTCATAACAGTACAACAAGTGATTTAAAAGTTGAATATTTCAAGAGCTAAGCTTTTGCTGTCACTTGATAACCCAGCTGTTGAGATAAGTCTTGATACAACCTATTCTTGTCTAAATTGTGGCTTTCTATTGGATGAGCCCTCTGCTGAGATATTTGACAATCTACCAGATCTTGAATCTTTTATTTCTCTCGATATAAATATGGCTCTTAAATATGACCATTTTCTATAGGCGCATGTGGATTATGTCTTAAAAATGTACTTAACTTTATTTTTATAGAGCATTGCAATAAATAATAAATAAAATATCAAAAAGTAATGAAAATTATCAAAAATTAATATCAAATTTGAAAATAGGTCAATCATAAATGAATTAAATTCAAAAGATAGCTGACTATTTTCTATAGATGCAGTTCACATTTTTTAACAAAACTATCCAAAAAATGTTTTTGTCACACTTTTAGTACTCGATTGGACCTCCTTTGCGCTCAATTACTTGATAAATTCGTTTTGGCATACTTCCCACCAAGTTTTCCAGCACTTTTGGCTCCATATCCTCCCAGCATTCTGATACCGCTTCTTTTAGCTCTGCCACAGAGTTATATTGCTTCTGGTCAGCATAGATACGTCTTACAATGATTCCCCAGATGTTTTCAACAGGAATAAAATCTGGACTGCGAGCAGGCCACCACATTTGCTCGATTTTTTTAGCTTCAAACCAAGCTTTAGTCTCGTTACTTGTGTGAATGCTGGCGTTATCTTGTTGAAAAACAAACTTTTTGCGTCGATATTTGTTTTGAAATGGAATCAAAGATAATTTTAGCACATCAATGTATTCAGAACTTTTCATTTTGCAAGATGTAAATGCTAAATTTAACTTTCCTGTTGCACAAAACCCAAGCCAAACCATCAAAGATCCACTACCAAAATTCCTTGTCGAAAAATATTTGGGTTCTCTCCTCAAATCACGCCAGTAGCCACTAAAACCATCAGGCCCATCAAGATTAAACTTTTTCTCGTCCGAAAAAATCACCTGGTATTGAAAACAAAAATATTCAGCTATTTAGACATCTCACGTATTTATGAGAGTTTAATCTAAAATTTCTTACTTGTTCCCAATCGCGTGCCATGCTTTCGCGGGCGAATTCCATCCGTTTCTGTTTGTGAACAGGCTTCAAATTTGGTGCTTTATTCATTTTTGATCTTACAATGTGTGGGCTGTCTTTGAGAACTTTCCTAATCGTCTCCTTGCAAACATTTAAACCCAAATCTGACTTAATTGTTTTCAAACTTTTTGATGAATTTGATGCGAGTCGAACAATCCTGCGTTTTTCACGGTCTGAAACCTTAGATTTCTTTGGTTTCCTCTTGATTGTTGCATAATCTGTTGGATTTTTCAAGAAATTACGGATAACGTGATCTGATCTCTTCAATCTTCTAGCAATTTCTCGATTTGGAACTTTTTCTCGATGATAAGCCAATATTTGACCTTTTTCAATATTGGTAAGGACCTTTCCTTTCGGCATTTGGTTAAGTTCAACTTAATTTCGACTCACAAAATAAAAAATACTACAGAATATAAGAAATTTGCGACAAAACTCGTAAAAACTTTAGTGCGTCTATAGAAAATTGCCACGTGAATATTAAAAATTTAATTATTTTAATACAATTAAGATAGTTAATAATTAAATGCATAATGGATCATTGTTTTCTTACATATACTTATTCAAAAGTACCATTAGAACAATTTTATTACCACTGTAACACTGTAAATCCGCTAAATTTTACATGCGTCTATAGAAAATGATCGCAGTGTATATCAGGATATTTAACTCGTAAGGATAAAGAACCATCAGAAAATGAATTGCTAGATAAAACCACTTTTTACCACCAAAAGTATGGACAATATATAGACTCAATTGACCGTGGTGGGCTTAATATTCCCACAGATAATACCTGTCAATGGGTAATACTTTCTTTTATAGTTTTCAATGCAATTAAGGATAGAGTATGCAGAGTATCATTAAGCAATATTCTAATGATGATTTCAGAGTTTTACAATTTTGAGATGCAGCGACACCATGGAAATATTCTTTCAAATATCTTTTTGAACAATTTATGTAAACTTCTGACTCCACGTTCAAATAAAGAACCAGCTCAAAAAATATTGAAATTATCCTGAATTCTTTGACAATATTAAAAATTTATATATATATATTTTATTTAATTAAAGTTTACCGATTTTTTAAAGTTTTTTTGGCGATTATATATATATATATATATATATATATATAGTAAATTTTTTTGAGAGAAAAAAGTTTATTGAGTTGAAATAAAATTGCTAAACTGATTTTTTTAGTTTTTTTGTTTATAAAATAGGCCCCCAGTCAGATACCCCGTTTGCGCAATGGCAAGGCCTGCAGTATAGATCGCCGTGACTGAAACCGAATAAGTACACTGTAAAAAATGTCACGCCAATTTCTTAAATGTCCCATCAAAATGTTCAAATTTCACGCCACTTTTTAATATTAACAATGAAATGCTCTAAGTCGCGCGATTTATTACAGCTAGCAAAAAGCAACCCGTAATACGGGTTATGGTCGGTCTGTCACTTAATTTAGAGCGGCTGTTTTCTACTATTTAAAGTTGCGAAACCTTAACTAACAGCCATGGCCGTCTGTACTAACAGGCCTCGTAAACGCGTAAATCGGGGCCTGGAGCTGGGGGCCAATCAAGTACTCTAAAGCTATCTTGTCTTAATAATTTCTAGCGCATTTCGGTTAATTTTCAAATTAAGTAAAATATTATCTTGTTTGAATCTAAAATCTATCTAGAATGCCTAAAAAATGTTGCGTGACCAACTGTAATGGTAATTACAAATAAAGAGAAAGTTTTTCGGCTTCCTTCTGAAAAAGAAGAATATAATCGTTGGATGAATGCCATTCCACGAGATAATATACCTGACAGCCCAGCTACAGTTGTTTGTGAAAGACACTTTCCATCTGGATATCCAACAGTTACCAAATTTGGCCATAAAAGGCCTCGCGATCCTCCATCAGTTTTCACTTGTGTCAAGCCTAGTTTGATACCTACTTTTCTAGGTACGTGGACTGATTTTTTAAAACTGAACATATACTAAAATGTTATATATCATTAGAAAGCCCTTCAATACAGTATTTTAAAGGTGAAAAAATTATTAAAAACGAACAATTTAAAAAAAAGTTATGATGTTTTTAGTAGCAAATTTTCGATATATGGATTTATTGAAGAAATTGGTTCCAAAAAAATTTTTTTTTTCGCTGAAATTGTTATAACTTTGTCAAATCTTATCCAAATGCCTAAAACTTGGTATCAAAAGATAGATGTAAGAGTAGGCTACAAGTTCACATAACTCTATAGATAGAAGGGGTGTATAGAGGGCCAGAGGGGGAACCGGAACAACATCGTAGCCTTAAAAAATACAAGTTTTTCACACGAAAGAGTGTTTTTCTCATAAAATATGTTATCTTTATACACAAAAAGTTAATCTAATTTGCTTCCATTCCATTTCCAAATATTAGTGGTCTTTTTTAGATTAAAGGGTGGACGTCTTTGTTATGTTTTAACACCCTCGTAGTGAAATGTTACATTCTTAAACATATTTAAACCTAAAAAACACTGATTATATTTTGTGTTAAAAAGTTTAAATTATATTTTCTTATTTTACATCATATACAAGTGGTGTATAAATTGACATTAGGGGCGTGGCATGTGCCACGCTTAACGCCCCGCCCCCCCCCGCGCCCCCCGCCCAGTCTTATCTAACCTAAAAAAAAATTTTTAAATATATATGAATAAAGGTTTTAAATAGAGTTTATGGAAAAAGAGAAATAAGTATTCAAGATTATTTTACTATGTTAGTTAGGGAAGGGGCATGTGCCACGCCCAACGTCCCCCCTCCAATACTTATTTAAGCTTGAAAATGTTTTTAAATTGTGTTTATTTAAAAAGAGAGATATAACTTTACAAACCTTACCATTACAAGATGCAAGTTGGAGTATCCACCCTAAAAATAAGCCAAAGATAAAATAAATTTAAAAAATTTTTAAAATACAAAATATAGTAAATTTATGTCTTGGCTTTTAGTAAATGATATTATTTAAAATTCCAATAATAAAACTAAATAAATCATTTTTAACAATAGACACCACGTGAAGGTAAGCCAGAGCCGTCTATCAAAAATGTTTTGCAAGCTACACAACTTGCTGTACCATATTTGCAAGCTAAAAAACTTGCAAACTTGCCACGACCTCGACCACCTCCCCTTCTGCTGTGGCTCCCAGCACCCTTGTTAGGAGGATAAGAGGACCATTGAAAGGAGTCTTTGTCCTTCCTCCTAACTCAACCCATCGCTTAAACGATCGATTGCTTGTGGGTCCAGGATGCTGGGACCTATACAATAGGTAGTCTTGATATGTTAGCTCTTAATTACAATGATTAGTAAATAGATTAGTACATAATAGCATTATGTAAAATTTAATTTAAAACAATTAATTGTAAAAGTGATAGGCTGAATAAATAATATGAACAACATATTAATCAATGATAGCTTAAAAAATGTTAATGAGATTGGTCATTTCATTCTACTGCACTTTGAGGGATAACACAATACTAATGGATTAAATAGTCTATATAAATAAAAACATAAGTTCGATAATCATTCAGAAACTTTTCTAAATCATAAATTTACCAGCAGAAGGTAGTGCACATGTAACTAAAGATAAAAAAAGTTTTTATAAAAATTTGCAATTGATATGAAAGGTGTGTACATGTTTGCAAATAATACTTTTTAAACTTACTGGTCGTAGTAACCAATGAAGATGTAACTAAAGGTTATCAAAGTTGTAGTTAAAAAAAAATACTCTAATTGCCAAGATAAACATATTGAAAGGTAAAAATTTGTACACATACCACTTATAGCAGATGTAGAAGGAACTTAGTTTAAAAATTATTTAATAAAAAATTTATATTGCAATCGTCAAAAATATATACACATATTAAAAATAAGACTCGACATCAAGAACCCAAATAAAATCTTTATAATTTTTATAAAGTTGACCACACAAACGTCAGTTTTTTGCTCTCTGGCTCTCAGTTCGACATGAAATCTTCATTTATTTTCTTTTTTTATTGATGTTTTGGTTTTCAATGTCTTAGAAATAAGTGACTGAGAACATTTGAATTTTTTTGAAGCTATACGCTGAGAAATGCCACATTTATGGTCAAAAAGCTTGGTAAGTTGACTGATGGCGCGCTTAGTCATTATTTTCGGCTTTCCACCACTACCAGTTTACCTTTCAAATGGTTTATCTTCTTCTACACGTTTAATAATTCCATATATAGTCGATCTTGATAAGTTTTCTGCTTCAAAATGAGAAACAGTGAATGATTTAGGTTTATCTGAATTTTCTTGATAAAACTGGTACACACGTTTTCTCTGGAGCTCTTCGTTTGACGCCATTTTTAATACTAAATTTAAAATACTTATATAAAAGTTAATATATATTTCAAAAGAAGAATAAATTTGCAACATTTTAAAAATTGTTTGAAAAAATAAGTATTAGTTGCATATAGAAATATGATGTAAGCAATTTTATCCAGATTTTTAGTAATCACCCGTTAGCTCTTGTCAAAAACTTGCTGTACCCACATTTTTTGTCCACTCCGTTATTACATTCTAAAATAGTCACAGGATTGTAGTTTATACTTATTTACTAATTAAAATAATGAAAAAAAGTCCAGTTCTATGTAATTTATTAACATTTAAAGTTATATCGTGCTGCAAGCAATATTTATATAAAAATGAGAGCCTAATTACCTTATTTTAAAAATGATATTCTTATTCGAAGTCTACTCCGTTACGCTTTTTTATTCCGTAAAATTACAAATTTTTATATGGCGTGTTTTAGTACTCTTTAAATCTTTTGGACAATATAGCAATAAAAGATTTTAAAGATGTTTTCCAATGAGTAATAATGAGATATTATTGATTATGTATAATTATGTCTACTCCGTTACTGTCAACTCCGTGATTTCCTATTAATAACGGAGTTGACAACAACATAACGGAGCTGACATCACGAAGATAAAAAAAATCAAAAGCTTTAAACTAAGCTATTTTATATACTGCAGCGATAAAATATGGTTACCTTGCAGCGTTAAATATGATTACCATATATACGCTGCGTTCTTTTACTTTCAAGTTATTGTAAGAGTAATTTGTAAGTATTTTAGTATTAGGATTTCATTTATTGTTTGGTTTTTATTTACATTTGACTCTAATACGTTTGGCTTTTAAAAATGTAAATCTTGAAATATATTTTAATAATAAATAAATAAACTTTTGGTGTATTACCAATTACAGTTATTATACTATTTTTCCAAAAGAAATACAACTAGGCATATAACATAAAAACTTCAAAGAAATCTCGTGCTGAAATTCAGAAAGCGTTTCGGGACAGACAATCAGAAAAAAATGCAGACATATTTCGTGAAAAATAACGCAAACGTTGGCATATGCGGCGTGAGCAGAAGAAAGTTAAAGTGATATCAGAATTATCAGAAAAAAAAAAAACGAATTGTTCGCCGTTGTTGGCGCGTCCAGAAAGGAAAATTTAGAGCTGCAAAAAGAAAGATTGAAACATCGTTATCAGAGTCACCGGAACGCGAGTTGAGTAGGAATGACGAACGCAAACAAAGAGGTAGAGTAAAGGTTGCTTACCGAAAAACAAAGGCTTATAGAAAAATACAAACATTAACGGACGAGTTGGAAACGGCTAATTGTTCAGCCCAAAAATACAAAAAACGTTGGTTAAGGCTTAAAAGTTTCCTGCCTGGTTTACAAGCAAATAAAGATAAAGATAAAAAACAAAAGCGACTACTACTCGATTCATTAATAAACCTTTATGAAAAATTTAGCGCGGAATATACGAGAAACAACATTTCATATACAACGTTTACTCGTTATCGCCCATTTTTTGTCCGCAAACCGTCAGCTAAAGATAGAGATATATGTCTGTGCAAAAAACACGAGAGCATACAATTTCTTTGTGATAAACTTGTTAACCTGCGTGTTTTGAAAGAAAAAAATATTGAAGTAGTGAAACAAATTTGTTGTAGTATTGATAGAAGAGAATGCATGTTTAGAGAATGTAACATTCGTTTTAAGTCTCGTGTTCAATTTCAAGCAAAAGGATTGCTAAAAGATGAAAGAATTATAGTTTGGTTCCAGTGGGAAAAAGAAAAACAGGAATATGAAAAGATGGGAGAAAAGAAAACAACAAATGTTATCAGGAAAAGTGTGAAGCGTGGAACACATAAAGATCTTAAATTAAAATTCTGTGAATCAATTCGAAATGAGCTATGCAAGCATGTTTTTATAATAAGACACCAGTTCAGAATGTACAAACAATTAAAAGAAACAGTAAATGTGAACGAAGCTGTTATACATATAGATGTATCTGAGAACTATCTTTGCAAGAATTTTGCTGCAATTCAATCTTCACATTTTGGAGCAAGTAACAAGCTACATTGCAAATTGGTAATTACCGAACGAAGAGGTCGCATTATAAAAATAGAAAATAAATATGCTCATCACCACCATCATCACACCATCATCACCACCATCACCACCACCACCATCATCATCATCATCATCATCATCATCATCATCATCATCATCATCATCATCATCATCATCATCATCATCATCATCATCATCATCATCATCATCATCATCATCATCATCATCATCATCATCATCATCATCATCATCATCACCATCACCATCATCATCATCATCACCATCACCATCACCATCATAATCAAAGAGTTATCAAATTATCAAATGAAACATTTTAAATCGCTCACATGGGTTGGGTTGGTGAATTTCCCTATGCATTATTCAAACGTATGTTATCCGTGAAACCTTTTATTCACTTTCCTTGAAATTCGATTACCTTTTTGGTAAACCTGGAACAAAATAACAAAATGATTTTTATTTGTCATTAAATCTATTTCCATTAACTTCTGATCATATTCTTGCGTTTTATTTAAATCTGTTGGGGATTTGAAGATAATATCCAAGGGAATTTTTTTTTCGTTACTTTATCTGATACAGTATTATCTTTCATGAAACTTTGTATTTTTATTATCGAGTACGGCTTAGTTAATGGCAACTCTAAAATGTTATTCTCCTGATAGGATGTAGAAATTATATATTTCCTTATACTTGGTGTTTTGAGAAAGATCAGGAACTTTAAAACGCTTGGGGAGTATGAAATTTGGATTTCAAGTAAAGATTTAAACTTATTTTCAACTTTGTTTACGTTTTCATTATCAGCCCTTAATTTCCGCGCTTGTTTTACAACCTTAAGCACCGCCCTTGGCTGCTGCAGCCAGAGAGTAAATATGAGGCTTCGACATTTCAAGTTTAGTAGGAATCCATTATAACTTTTTTTATTTAAAAGAACAACAAAATTATGTGTTATGGTTTTTTAAGTAAAATATAAAAACAAAATAGCAATATTTCATGTCGGCGATAATTGTAAGTCACTATTTACAAATATCACAAATAATTGACGAGTGTTCTCCGCAAGTGTGTTTAGTGCACTTGGAACATCTTGTAAAGAGACGTCGCTGACGAAGCTGACACAAATGACATGATTTTCTAATTTTGAGTAAGGCATCTTGGGGTGGATTATTCTGTTCTATAGACATAGAAGCAATGGCGCGTCTAAGGCCAGGTTGAAATGTCCCTCTCGGATGCTCAATAATTCGGTGTTCCATTGCTGTTTTCATCATTTCCAGGCTCATTTTCAGCAAGAATTGTTGTCTTTTTATTCCACTATGATCACCTTCCCACTGTGGCTTGTTAAAGAGGAACAAAATACTGGCATTAATGACAACAAGATCGAGGAGATGCCCAAACAAAGTCATTGGCCAACGCAGTGTCTAGAAAAAATTACAAGATTTAAAAAATTATAAATTTATTAAAATTATAAAAATCGTAAGGAAAAAAACTATTGTTACTAAATTTTAGTCTTACTTTTCGCCGTGTAGTGTATGCATAAACTAGTTAGTTAACAGTATCTACACCAAACTTAGTATTATTGTATTGGAGGATCGAATATGGCTTTCGATGCGCTTCTTCTGACACTTCCGTAGATGTATGGAGAGTAGAAAACATGACAACCTTGTTAGTTTTTGGAATGTAACTCACTAGCTGCATTTTTTCAGAATACACAGTTATAGAATCAAATTGAACTCGAGGAAGAAGTAGTTGGGGAGCGATATCCGGTTTGTTACGATTAAGGGTTCTGAGCAGAGTGAGGTTCCGTGCTAGAAGTTCTTTGGCTAGCGGAATAGATGTGAAGAATTGGTCAGTTGTGATATTTCTCCCACTAACATGAATTGGTTCAGTTAGCTGTAGCACCACTCGTTTTGCCCTACTTCTTTTTCCCTAGCAATCATTCCTAAATAAATCTCAGCATTATGAAAGTAGCAAGACTTTGAACAAGTTAACACCCGCACTTTGATGCCATATTTTTCAGGTTTTTTTGGCATATAAACATTAAAAGGCACTCGCCCACGTGTTGTAACTATTTGTTCATCGACACAAACCATATCGGAAACTATGAAGCATTGGCGACAACGTTTGAGAAATTGCTCCCATATCTGTCTAAAAGCTGCTAGTTTATCACGTTGGCGTCTTTCAGTGCGTGTTTCCTTGTTATCAAATCTCATGAACTTTGTGATTAACTCAAATCTTTCACGAGACATTGTGGCTTTGTAGGCAAATTTCCAAGTTCGTCACTCCACAAGTCTCTGAGAAACACGTTGCGTTGTCTCAAAGCACCCATAGGATAAGGAATGCCAAAATATCCAACCAGTTTCTCCTCTGTTATGTCATACCTATGAAGACCAATAAAAAAATATGAATATTTATGTAAAGTAAACACAATAGTGTAAACTTATCAAGACCACATTATAAATGAAGTCAAAATTACATTTTTAACAAATTAATAGATAGTAGTTTATTGAAAACTTACCAGCGTTGTGAAATATGTTGAGAAACTTCTCCAGCACTTATGGCACGTTGGGCCTCTCGAATACTTTCATGAAGTATCTGGTCTTTCATTTCTGCTGTTAAAAATAAATCAATAGCTTCACGCACTGTAGCAGGATTTCCATTCGGTCGCATTCGCTCTCTCACAATGTTTTCCCTGCCTAGTCTACCACGTTGCTCATCTACTGTTTTCCAAATTCTAGCTGTAATTAAAATATTTATACAATTATAAATAGTTATCTATAATTAACCTATAATTATTAAAATAACAATAAAAAATTAATAAACTAGAATCAGTAAGAATTTGTGTCTTATTTTAAAAATACCTACTTCTTAAATATTAAATTTTATAAGTTTGAAACATTTCACTTTACAATTTACCAAATGTAACTTATTTCAATTCAGATAATATACATTCTTTTAAAAGATTAAAATTGGGAAGAAAAGATTTACTACAAGCAAAATATTAAATAGAGAGTGCAAAGAATTGAAAAGTGCATTAATTCAGTTTTTGGTTATACTACCCATAATCTCTCAAGAATAGTTCAGTATTGAAATCTCTCAAGAATAGTTCAGTAATGAGGCTTCGAGATAGTTATGTTGGGGACAACTCAGATGACGAAGATTCAGATGATTTTGGAAACAGGTTTTGTTCAAACACAAGGATCTTTTATAGTTCATCTTAATGAGGGCTTAGGTCATACTTATTACAAACTTGCTTCCCTTTTCCAAGATATAGGAGCTTGACTTTTACCATAAAGGCCTGTTGCTACGAAATATTCTAAGATTAAAACTTCTTTTAAGTAGATAAAACAGATGCTGAGCTTTGGGATATTGCAGAGTCATTAGGAGTAAGAATAGAAGAAACAACCCAGGTTATAGGAGATAACTATACATTTGGGCATTTTTTAAGCTTAAGACATAAATTCCTTTTGGCTTTGGGTGAGGCTTATTTTGTCACCAACAAAGCAAATATACGAAAATTTATATAAAGTAATTTTTCTAAATTAAAAGTAGAAGAACATTTCTTGCTAGAATTTAAAGGTATTTATAAAAGATATATTGGTAAACCACTCCCAAAAATATTTGAAAACAACTTATTAGAGCTTTACCAAATTACAGTTGATAAATAGGATGAGCCAAAGGCAATGGCTATTCCTTTTGATGTTAAAGTAGGTAAAGTAAACGTGCAAAGTTTACTCAAGATGTAAAATCATCTTTATCAAAAGATGACATGGAAGATATATTGCAAGCTCACAAATCAAATAGTGCTAGACAAAAAATACTAAACAATGCAGTAGAGCAGACTTACTACTTTTTAAAGTTTTTTCATGCAAGGGAAAGGGACTCTACCCAATATTTGCTAGAACATGGTATTTCTAATCTTCACTTTTTTGCTGCAACTAAAGATGAGAATGCAGTAGATTTCTTAGCAAAAACTAGGGCTTATCATAAGTTTATGAGGGGGATAGTAAAAAATGTTTTAAGTCATAAGGAGGATTCTGCTATAGGCACGATCGTTGTCCCTAGTAATGCTAAAACTGCTATTTATTAAGATGCAAATCATAAACCGGTAGGTGCAATCAAAATGTTTGAAATCAATACTATTTACAAGGGTGATGTAAGAGCTTCTAAAGTATAGAAAGTACAGGAAAACTGGATGGAAAATGTGATATGACTTGGTTAAAATATACACAAGTGACTGTTCCAGAAAGAAAGGGGTGTAGAGCAATTTGTAATGCATGTAGAAATAAAAATCGGAAGGTCAAATTCAAAGGATGCATAAACATATAAAAAGGTGCAAGCAATCCCAACCCCATGAAATTATGGAGTCAATTGGAGATCAACAACTTCTTGAAGGTAATTAAGTTACTGCATTGTCATTTTAAATTTTATACTTTCCCTAAATCGTAAACATATATATTTAAATTACTATCACGTATAGACATATTAACTTAGAATAATTCAATAAACTGCAATATCATTTTAAAGGTAACTCACCACCAATATCACAACAACAAATGAAAAGGTCTCAGCCCAATTCAACATCAACTGATAAATATTTGAAAATTGATAAGTTTTTCACACGAACAAGCTTCAAAGAGATAAATTTATTTGATCTGCAACTTGGTAGATTTATATACAGTACAAACTCTAGCTTTAGAACAGTTGAACACAAAGAATTTAAAAAATTTATTAGTATGCTTCATCCAGGATACACTCTACCTAATAGAACTCAAATTGGAGGAGAAATATTAGATTTTACACAGAAGAAATTGAAAAATGCTATGTATTGAATTGGAAAATTGTAGCCATGTCTTTAGATGGCTGGATTAATGTACATAATGAACCTATAGTTTGTATTTCTGTAATTACAGATAACATTAACATTTTAGTAGAAATAATCAACACTTCTGGTCATTCACATACTGGTGAATATCTTAAACAATTAGCAAGAGAAGCAATAGATTCTGTAAGACATAAATTTGGATGCACAGTAAAAAGCTTTGTGACTGACAATGCGGCTAATATGAATTCAATGAGACAAGTACTGTCATCTGAAAGAGATGTTATCATAACTTATGGGTGATCTGCTCATATGCTGAATCTTTTAGCAAATGACCTTAACACCGAAAATATGAGCAAGCATGTTACACAGATAATAAAATATAATAATCATCAAGCTGGAGCAATTTATAAATTCAGCAGAGGAACAAAATTGCCACTTCCTACTGAAACTTGCTGGAATTCTGTATGTGATTCACTTGAAAAATATGTCAACAACTGGAGCATCATTTTCACAATGTTTGAAAAAATAAAGACTTGGAGCCAATCATTGGTAAAAAAGTAAGTGATATACACTTACAGGTATATCACTTACTTTTTTACTTTATACATATAGCTTCAACTTTTTGGATTAAAGATATGGATGCTTCACTTTCATAAGCTAAATTTTGATAGATTTAAGAAACCGATTGGGGGTAGAAAAAGCAGCAAAACTTGTATTTATATATAGAACATTAAACAGTGATGTATTGAATAATTTTGATGAAATATAACAGCAATATTGATAAAGAATATGGTCTACTCAAATAAAATGCGCTATACTTCTTTTTTCAATTTAAAAGATAATTAAATACGGCATATTTTAATAAAAACCTAATTTAAACAAAAGAAAACCATGGCTTTTTTGGTTTAAATTAAATTTAAATTTGGTTTAAATTAAAAAACCAAATACACCTATGATTTTTGGTTTTTTTGCAACCCTGTATAGATGATTTAGTAAATAAATTACCTGTTGCAATGGAAAAAGCTGTTCCCTTAAGCATTAAAGTAGAAAGAGATTTTGGCACAAAATATGGAGAAACCAGAGGAACTCTTTTATCTATTTTATATTATGACTTTGGATCAAGTATATATCGTTAAGATATTTAAGCCTTAACTTATAGAGATTAAGCTATTCTATATGATTGGTTATTATATTGCAAAATGAATGTCAATAAGACTTTCATGGCAAAAATACAAATGCTAACATTTCAAAGCTCTATTGAAAAACTTGAGGAAATTTTAGGCAATAGTACTAGAATAGGGGTAAAGGATAAAAAGGCAGTAATTGAAGACAATGATGGAGAATTCACAGTTACCAAAGATGATTATGAAGTACCACTCACAATTCTTTCTTGCGCCGGAAAGGATTCTATTTCTCCTGCTAGATATGCAATAAATAAAAATTCTAGCTATGGCATTTCAAGAATTATTAATACATGAATGGTATGATGTAGATACACCTTATTTAAGTGGAGAAGTTTTACTTTAAGCTGATTAAGTGGTTATGCTGTCCCCAACTACTTACAAATCCATTTTTTTTATATGCAAAATAATTTTAATTATTTATTCTTGAAAGGTAAAAACTTTTTTTTTGGTTTGGCTCGAGTTTGTTTCATTCTTGTGTTGTTTTTTTGTTGTTGTTGTTTTATTGTTTTTTCTCTTTTAAGTAGAATTAAAAAGATAATAAACAAAAAAAAAGTTGTAAAATAAAAAAAAAAAAGAAAAGAAAAAGTTGTAAAATAAAATGTTTTAAAAATTCTTTACCGTTTTTATGTGCTTGCAATAACTGCATAATCCTTGTGCTTGAACAAAACCTTTTTCAGTATCAATCAATATCAATATATTTTGTGTTAAAGATCTTACAAAAAATACAGGTCATTGCAAATAGTAATTTACTTATAAAACACAACAATCTAAATAAGATAAAGAAAAGACAAAAGAAAAAGTTTAAGAAATAAATAAGTCACATAATAAAAGTAGAACTTTGCACAAACCTCTAAGTAACATTTTTAAACAGACTTTTAAAAGAGTTAAAATATAAGTCCAACACTTATCATGTGTCCACACATACATATGCATATACAAATATACACAAATAAGAAATTATAAAATGTACATAGACATAAAGAAAACAGTTATAGTGGTAAAGAATAAAGTTAAGCGTAACTTTTTAGGTTCAAAGATTGCCTAAACATAACTCATTGCTTCATAGCTGAATTACTCTTGAGAAAGTTCGTTTTTGATATCATTTAATACTTCTAGGTGCTGTGAATATTCTTTGTCTTTAGCATAATCAATAAGTGAGTCTATGCACGCTTCATAAACTAACTTTGCACCCTCAATTTCAAACTTTGTTTCCAATACATTTTTAATTCCTTTCATTAATTTTCTAAAGCCACCAAGATCATCTACTGAATCTGAGACGAAATAACCTATAACTGAAGATACTGAACAAGATACTGCAGCGCTAAAGATCCAATATTCATCAAGTGCGTCACTGAAATCTCTAAGTATAATGTCTTCTATATTAACGTTCTCCTTTTCTGCTCTTGCTCTCTGGGACCAAGATGGATATTTAGCACTTGCCATATATATTTACCTCTAATAAAGTATAATTTTCGTAGGTGATGTTAAAAAATAATCCTCTCTTGACTTACCTCTAATGTAATTCCGTTACGGAAAAGTTCTTGAACATTTGAATCAGTGTTTTTTAAAAGGGCTGATTTGCTCAAAACCCGTTTTTGAGAAAACTAAAAAAAACTCTTTATATCTTTTAATATTAAATATACAGAATTTGTGTAATATATTTTTAAAAAATATATGCAAGAGTGATATCTTAGTACACTTTGATAATTGTTATAACATTTCGTTTGTTAATAATTAATTAATGAAATTTCGAAAAATTGGCCCTTTTAAAAAAAATCGAATATTCCGAAATCGAAACTGTTTATATTTTCCGCGTATTGCGGCTAAAAATACAAATCAGCTGGAGAGTGATTTTTTTAAAAAGGACATATTTGAAACAAATTTGCCTTTTAAAAAAAATCAAAAACTTTCAGGTGGCTTTATTTCTGTAAGAAGATAAAATTTAAACACATTTTTAACATAAACTGATGAAACTATCATGGACACAAAACACACAAAAAGTGAATTTTAAAAAAAATGTCAAATCAGCCCTTTTAAAAAACAGATTCATTTAATGACGTCATGGATTAAATAGTGTGATTAGTTTTTACCAGTGAAAACCAAACAATATTAAATATGTGTTTGCGGTTATTTATGACGGTTTTTGAAGGATATTTTAGGAAAAGTTTAAGGTATAAATGAAGGAGAAAATTTGTAAAAAAATGGTTTTAGTGAGGAGGGAAAATTATGCCATTATTTATTTGTTGATTGCGAGAAAAAACTACACTGTTACGGTGTTGCGTTAAAAAAGTTAGTCGTTAAAAAAGTTAACAAATATTTCTGCGCATGCGTTACGCATGCGCAGTATGGTCAAAGGAGCGTTCGTTAGGGAATGAAATTAGACGTTAAAAAAGTTGCATTGTTTCATTAGGGTAAGTAAAATAATAAAAATTAGTGTATACTTTATATTAAAAATGGCTGTCCATGTTTACTCAGTTGATGAAATTATTTTATACTTTATGTTAAAAATGGCTGTCCATGTTTAGTCAGTTGCTGAATTTATAAGCTTTACTACTGATATATGGACCAGTAGTTCAAATGAAAGCTTCATGAGCCTGACAGGTCACTGTTTAGACAATACATTTAATCAGAAAACTGTTGTACTTAGAGTAGTTCTATTTCCTGAGAGGCATACAGCAGCAAATATTGCTGAATTGATTGAAGATATTATGGCTGAATTTAAAATATCAACTTCAAAAATTCATTTAATAGCTAGAGATAATGGTACAAATATTGTTAAGGCTATTAAAGATAGCCCATATGATAGTATGGCTTGTTTTTACACACACTGCAACTAGTAGTTAAAAAAACAGTTGTCAAGAATGTCATTGCAAACTGGCATTCAATTGTTGGGCATTTTAGCCATTCTCCCCAAGCCTTCAAGCTCTTCAAGAAGCAAACAATGTTCCTAAGCACAAACTTATTCAAAATGTTCCAACAAGGTGGAATAGTACCTGTCATATGTTAGAACTAATTTATGAACAAAGGAAACCTCTAACCATATATGCACTTGAAAATGGTAAGCTTCCTTTATTAAATGCAAATAAATGGATGATTATTGGACAGTTTTGTATTTTGCTAAAATATTTCCACAAAACAAGAGTTCGCTTGAGTGAAAGAAATTCTATTGTCTCAGATATTATACCACAGATACAGTTTTTGAAACATTTCAATTGATGACAACTAATTCAATGGAGATTAGTTTCAAACAATATACTGATAACTGTAACATCATCTTGTCAATATTTCTTGATCCCAGATTCAAATTAAAAATGTTCAAAAATGAAAACACCTTTTCAGCTGCTAAAACAAGTTACTAAGTTAAAACAAGCTACTAAACTTTCAGCTACTAAGAACATAACCATTCAACTTATTAAAACCCATGAAAATATAAAAAACATCAAAGTTACTGAAAATGATTGGTCTGCAGCTTGTGACATTGAAAATATTGACTCAGAATATGAAAATAATGGTACAGTACTAAATGAATAGAAAGATATAGTACAAATGGGTTTTGACAATTGCTTTGAAGAACTTGTAGGATTTAATTCTAAACAAATCATTCAACCACAAACTTTAATTTCAAATGAAACTTTATTAAACAAAATTCAACACTACTCAAATGAAGACCTTATTGACAAAGAAAGCAATCTTTTGTTGTGGTGGAAATCACAGAAAACCAAAATGCGACTATTAGCAAAGCTTGCTTTAAAGTATTTAAGCTGCCCACCGTCTTCTGTGGAGAGTGAAAGACTTTTTAGTATAGGTGGAAATGTATATACTGCAAAGAGATATAGCTTAACAGGAGCTCATGGTGAAATGTTAATATTTCTGAACTATAATATGAGAATTTAAAAATATTTGATTTTGTATATATTACTATAATTAGTATTGTATAATTCTTTTAGAAGTGAGTATCTATGTTCTATTTTTTCATGAAATATAATTTATTTAGGAGTTTAAAAGCTTTGATACTATGAGGAGGTCAAATGAAAAAGAAAATGTCATGAAAATTGTATAACTTTGTAGAATTAGAAAATTACAGAGAAAAAAAATTTGGAAAAAATAATTGAAACTCTCATTGAGAGCTTTTGCTCAAAAATAAAAAAAGAATGCCTCCCAATGCCTTAATCAAAATTTCAAAGCATATTCTGTTGTGGATTTGAGGGTTGCGCAAATTAAACAGTATCGTTAGCCAGGGTAACTTTGGTCAGTTTTGGCAGTTTTTCTTAAACATCTCTGAATCTTATTAACTATTTTACAGTTTTCTCTTTTGGTAATAACATTATAGGTCTTGGCTATAGGGCTCTATATTTATTTTTTTCATTTTTTTATTACAAATATTTATTTTTGAATGCCGAAAAGTGACCAATGTTACACCAGGTTTTTATCATGTTTGATCAATAATACCCCTGCTATGGGGTAAAATTGGTCACTTTTTGGAGTTTTAAAAAATCATCAGTCCTTAAACACTTAGAGAAACATGAAAAGAACATTTAAATGGACAAAAAATTTTGCAACTAACTCCCTGTTATTGTGCAAGTCATTAAAAGTCATTTTCTAGTAGGTCATTATCGTCATCTAAAGATGATGACACTTGTTCAACTCTTGCCCTTTTCTTGTTATTCTTGGTGTAACTGTTATTCTTGGTGTTATTGTTATTCTTTGATGTGGTAGGAGTTGTGTTATTCACCAGATCTTGTGGTGTTATCGCTTTGCCAGGTGTGATCTTTTTCCCTCTGGTGCGATTTGTTTTCCCATCCTGTCCACAATGTTTCACTAATAGACCTTCTATATCTTCATTGAATACTTCCTTAACAGTACTACCGGTACCTCCTCCAATGTCTTTGTTAACCTGTGGCAAACGCTTCATGACCATTTCTTTATCGAAGGGAAATATTCCACTACCCTTGAAGTCAGATCTCAAATTATCGCTTTTCAATTGACGTTGCAGTAGAGCAAGAAGACCGAGGAACTGATTTTTTGGTATTGATTCTTTTATGCGCGTTTCTATCTTTAGCGGACGGAAAACAGCAACGTCCAGCGGTTGAAGCAAATGGGAAGCGTATATTCCGAACTGCCGACTAGCCTTTCTCACGCTTATTCTTCCAGATAAACATTCTTTTATAGCATTGGACAACGTTTCTTGACTGTATGAAGTTGCATATGCTCTTGAACCACGCTTTCGCTTAAATTTCCTCGGCATTTTCACCGGCTAAGAATTCAAATGGTTCAATAAATGTATCAGAAGTGTCAAAAAATGCCAAAATAAACTCAATGTAGTCTACGAAGTAACTGTGCTATATTCACAAAAACTGTTGATATACCAAAATTGTTGATATAATAGTCAATATATATTGTTGGTATCTCTAACAAAATTAAAACATGTTATCTTTGTTTAATTTTAGGAATTTAAAAAAAAATCAACAATTGACCCCGGTCAACAAAGTTACTCCGGCGACCAAAGTTACCCCGGTTGACGGTACCATTTTGAATACTTTTTAACGGGCAAACTTTTTTAACGCCGTAAGGCGTTAAAAAAGTTTTAATGATTTTGCGCATGCGCAGATTTCACATTTAATAAACTTTTTTAACGACTAACTTTTTTAACGCAACAACGGAAAAAGGTGTCCGTGTCTGAAAAAGGTGTCGACGACACCTTTTAAACATAAAGCTTTAAAAATAAATTCTAAGGGCGAACGAAGAAAAAGCTTATTTTGGAATAAAATTTTTGTCATTTCGCGCGAAAAATAATTGCAATCGCTTTTCTTTATGCCAAGTGTTCATTTAGGTGCAAATCCGTTGGCAATTTGCTATCTCACTATCATCGAGTCCATTAGGAACCAAAGTGCTTTAACATTTCATCATTTAAATAAAATATATACACACATGGGCGCTATTTTACTTTCGCACCCCCTCCCCCCTATTTTTATTGCAGATTTTGAAAGATCGTCGTTTAAAACGAAGAAAACGTATAAGAAACAATACTTTTAGACCAACTTAACGTGGTCTAATTTCAATCTGAAAAAATTAAAAACTCATACGAAAATGCTAAAACTCGCCATTTTTTCAATGTGATAACGAATTTAATAAAATAACTAAAATGTTACAGTTATTGACCTGGTTTTTTATGCTTGGAAGTTATATCATAATTTCCGCAATGATTAGCATTCGGATAAACCGTTTAAAGTTTAAAAATTTAAACAGCGGTGAAAACCATGTAATCCGGTCAAAATCGACAAAAAAATAGTGGCAGATTTGCAATAATTCGCATAGAGCTGAAAATTTGTACATACCTTGAGCACATTATTACAAATAAAGTATTAAAAGTCCGCATCGATCCCATATCTGCAAAAAAAGTTATTCAAGGTTTAAGGTATAAAAAAAAGTTGCTTTTTTTTTAAAAAAAAAAGAAAATGTTTTATCATAAAAATAGATCTAACAAAAGCGAACAGCATTTAAACGCATTTTTGAATAAACTGTTTCATCGGCTTTTCTTTGAACTTGTATAAGAACAAAGAAAAATGCTTTTTTCAAATAATTTTTTCAACTGATTTTTCTCGTCTGACTTCCCAAAATTCTTGGAACTAAGTTACAAACGATGAAATACTTTTAGCGTTGAACGTTCCATTGCAGTTAAGAGTATCGGGTAGTATTTTTTATTACGATTGGAACCGTTTAATACTTTTATTAAAATGTCGCAACTATGTTTTATATGTAGTAAACTGTGAATAGCAAGTGAAACTGTTGTTGTTTGTTGTTGTTGTTTGTTGTTGTTGTTTGATGTTATTATTTGTTGTTGTTGATCGTGGAATGAAGACTTTGATTGATACAAGTGTTAAAAGAAGTGACGGGTTTTATATATACGTGAAAGATCTGAAGTCTGTGGCGATTCATGTGGTGTGCCGTAAAAAGTATACTCGGAAGAGTACTATTGTTGTATTTAAAAGACAGCAAGATATAGATCAAGTCAGCACATCTGAAAATAGTCCACCTCGTACCAGAGCGCGCGTAAGTGAATCACTTTTTTGTTTAAAAAAATGTTGCTTATTTTGCGGCGATGAAGCAAACGAGGAGGCCGAGAAGAAGAAAGCGAAGAAAGTTCGGCGTAAAATTCATAAAGTTGCGACTCTTGAATTTAAAGAATCAATTCTGAAGGTAGCATGGAGTCGTTCTGACGAGGAAGCAAAAAAGGTTACTGCACGCATTGAATATGAATTTGATTTAGTTGCTGCTGAGGCTAAATATCATAATACCTGTTATAATTCTTTCTTGAGACCAATCAATGGGTGTAAAATCGGTCGTCCTCAAGATGAATCTACAAATATTGCGATAGAAGAAATATTTAAATAGATTGAAAATAGCGATGACTGCCAGTTTTCATTAGAAGAACTAAAAAATATTTGCAAAAATCCACATTTAGATAACAGAACAATTAAGACACGATTAAAGTTGAAGTTCGGTAATAAAATGAAAAACCGGGAAAACTAACGTTTATCTGTTTTTTTGACAATCATTGTAGGATGCGCATAGACCAAAAGACGAAAAGATTTGTATAAGAGGTTTGGTTTCAAACTTCTTATACAAATCTTTTCGTCTTTTGGTCTATGCGCATCCTGCAATGACACTTTGATGTATGAGCCAGCAGCAGTTCTTCACCATCCGCCTTTTATCTTACCACCACAAACTGGCACATTTATTCAATACGTTGCGGAAAATGCTGATATAAACGTAAATAGTTTAGGTGGTAATAACTCGCTTCACATAATGGATACACAGCAAAAAACATAACGAAAAAATAACGGTTACATAACGGTAAACGAAAATTTTGGCGTTATGTTTACCGTTATGTTAAGTTGAAATAGTGTTGAAAGTGTTATAATGCGTAAATGGTGCTTAAATCATTAGTATAGTAATATATATTTGCAAAGCGTTATGTTTAACCGTTATGTTAAACAGATTATTTTATCAGTAAAAAATAGCGCGAGTTTAAAGAATCTTCGCAATTTTTGTTTATAAGGTCTTTACTGTTTTAGTTTTTTTATTTTATTTTCTCAAGGTAGTTACTTCTTAGCATTTAAACGTCATTTGGGTTGTTAATGATTAGTATTATATATTTATTTATATTATTAATATTATTTAATAATATTGATAATCATAATAATAATAATAATAACAATATATGTATGTATGTATGTATGTATGTATGTATGTATGTATGTATGTATGTATGTATGTATGTATGTATGTATATATGTATGTATATATGTATGTATGTGTGTATGTTATAAATTAATAACAAGAAAAAACTTCTTTGAACATATAGATATTATATTTCAATTATTAAATATTTATAATAATATTGCTAATTCAACTATTTTCTTGGTCCCTTGGAGGCTTCAAGATATTAGGAGTTCACTGTATTTGTATGTTGCTTAATAATGTTCTTTACTACTATTTATTTAATACTTACCATTTTTTACTTATTACTATTCTTAAAATTAATTTTATTTTATATTGCAATTATTATATAATGTTTAATATACTATTTGTATAGTTTAAGTTTTCTAAGTAATAATAGCTGTATTACTGATTTCTACAATAATTAACAGTTCAAAATGATAAAGGCTGTTGTTGTCAAGTATCTTGGTGAAAAGAAAATTGTTCTTGCTAGTAATAGCAATATTGCAGACTTTTTAGCTAATAGTAAGCTTATTTTTTAATGCACATTCTTTGTTTATTCAATCTTCTTTTTTTTTTTAATCAATCTTCAAATTCTTTACAGTTCATTTTTGTCTTCATAATAATCAAGTTATTATATATGCCAAAAACAATGGTTGAGCTATTTAATTTAAAATTATACTTTTTTAGCTTCTAAAAAGTTTGATAACAGTGATATAAGTGGCATCATGTGGAATGGATGTGAAGTCAATTCTGAAACATTTGTTGCCATTTTAAATGAACAAAATCTAGAAGTGGAAGTTGTATCCTTAGCAAAAAATAATGAGCTCAGCACTTTTGTTCAAAGTTTAAAGGGATTTTCTCCGTTAAAGCTGTTTTTTCAGCTGTAGATAGACATTCTGATTCTGTTTCATTCGATTTTAACAACCAACAATCCATTATTCCTCAACTTCCAACTGAATCAACATTATACCAAGACTCTAATTATGAAGAAGATGTACTTGAGGATTTAGATTTGTCTTCAAGATCGCAAAATTTAAGTTTAATATCAACTGCTGCACAAGTTGCTGAACCACCAAAATCAAGTGCTGAACCACCTGGATCTCAAAAAGTAATTTTATCTTGTTCTAATTGTAGTTTTCAAACAAGTAAACAATATGTAATGATATCACATCTTAAATTACATGGTCAGGAAGGTTCAGTTATATGTGAAAACTGTTTTTCAAAATTTAAAAGTGTTAAAGGTTTTAAACTTCACAATAGAAATTGTTTTGCTCCTTTTGATACTGAAATTGAAGTAATTAACAATAATAACGATTTTAATATTGAAAAACCGGATGATTTTCAATTTTTGAATGAGAATAGAAAAGATCAACTTGCTGCATTAGCTCTTCATTTGCAAGGAAAATATCGATGCTCTGAAAATGTGGTAAACATTATTTTTTCAAGCTTGCAAAATATTTTTAATAATAAATCACAAAATGAATAGATTTCTACAATTTGTAAAGAACTATCAACAGAATATTCTAGAACAAGATATTTTCAAAATGCTTTTAAAATGCCACAAATTCAGTAAGTATACAAAAACAGTTTACATGGATGTTTTATTCCATTTAAAGAAATACTTCAGTTTATTTTTACATCAAATGAATATGATAAGTTTCTAGAGTATTCTTCAGAAATATCTATCTCATTGTATTCAGATGATTTAGGTGTAACTAATCCAATAGGCAAATCTAGAGGAAAGCACAAGTTGTGGGTTTTATATTTTCAGTTGTTAAACATTCCGCAAAGCTGCTTAAGTAAATCTTTCTCAATATTCCCTTTAGCAATAACTGGTTCTAAATCTGTTAAGGTAAAAGGCTTTATGAAATCTCTTCTTCTTGACTTGGTACAATCTCTAAATGAACTATCATCGATTGATTCCTCAACTTTAACTAATGCTAATGGTAAAAAAATCATGGTAAAGTTAAAACTCTTTATTGGAGATTCATTAACTTGCAATGCAGTTGCTGGTTTTAAAGAGGGTTTTAGCAAGAAAGTTGTTAGGTGCTGTAGAGTTTGTAATTCCACCAGGTCAGAAATGTTAGTTTATAATAAACATTCTCAGTGTAAAATAAGGAGTTTAGAGGAACACAAGATGAGAGTCAAAGAACTAGATAATTCTAGTCTTCCCCGAGTTTAAAATGGTCAAAACTATATGGCGTTCAATCTAACAGTGTTCTATCTGAAATTAATGAATTTGATGTGACAAAGCAAGTTCTTTTTGATCCAATGCATGATTTGTTAGAAGGTGTAATACCTTTGCAGATAGAACTTTACTTGAATCATGGGGTTTTGAAAGGTTTTTTTACAATAGATAGCTTGAACAACTTTATAAAATTGTTTCAATACCCAAAAGACAGTGAAAAACCACCTGTATAGTAGATTTGGTTATTAAGGGGAAATTTGGCAGTGCTCAAGTTCTTTTTATTTGTTGTATTTTACCAATTTTTTAAAGAAGTATCACTATTGATTGTCATTTCTTGTGTCTTATTAAGCTGCTGCGTATTCTTCAAATGTGTCTCTCTCCAGTTACCACTGAGGCTTACTTCATCTCTTTAGAAGAAACAATTGCAGCCCATCATACTCTTTTTATGAATTTATACCCAGATAAGTTTATACCAAAGCTTCATTTTCTTATTCATTATCCTGAGCAATCCAGACAATTTGGTTCACTACGATACCACATGTGTATGGCTTTTGAGAGGAAACATCAAGTAATAAAAAATGTTAAGCATTTTAATTTCAAAAATATGCCTTTAAGTGCTATGAAGAGTATGGTTTTAAACACTGTTGCATCTTTTTATAATTCTTTTGGAGAAATTAGTAATGGAGTTCTTTGTGAATTAAATCAAGTTACTATAAAAAAAAATATTGTTACCTGCATCCAGATTAATCGAATTAAATACTGTCCTGAATCGTCTTTATGGTTTCATGATGGTTTTCAATCTTCTGCTTTTATTATTAAAGAAATTCAAGTAAAAGGAGAAAAAACAGTATTTATTACCTCACAGCTTCAGTGCCTTAATTACAATGTGTTACGAGGTTTTTTTACTGCTGTTGAGGACAACACAGTTCCTTTTAGAACTATTGCAGCTGAAGGCTTCGCTTTTCCTTGGCCAGCATTTTATTTTAAAGAAGGGGATATTTTCTATATTGTACCCCCAGCATTGCCATTCCTTATCATATAGTTGCATTGAAATTTTATAAAAAGTTTATATTATTTGCAATAAATATGATTACTTTAGTCTAATTTGTTTTCTTTATTTTGTCAACTTTAGTAGTTGTAAATGCTTTCTTTTGTCAATTTTCACATGATGATACAAAATGTTTTTTATTATTCCTATGTTTTTAACATTTACATTAATAATAAATTTTTAGATTAACAGAATCCCTTTTGATGGTGATATTAAACAAACTCTCATTGATTTTTTTCCACCTCACATTAAACTATTTCTGAGCAACAAGTTTTCTATTGAAGATAAGGTGATATCTAGAGAGCTAATGTCTTGTTTATTAGCTTTTTGCTGTTCGCATGCGCCTAATCATAATAATATCAAAAATAGAATATTGTTACGGAAAATATTCTTTGCAAAGTTAAAGTCTACTTGCATTTCTTTATATCCTTCTTACAGCCATAAATGGGTAAGAATCACGTCTTTGATACTATAATATTTTTTATTTTTTTAATTTGTAATATTTACTATTTTAATATACATTTTTGATCTCCTTCCTTTTCCATCATTTTTATATTTTACTTCAGATTTTCAAATTTGCTGTTGTATACATAAATTGTTTGATTCAATTTAATTAATTAAAGTTTTTAATTTTCTATTAGGATTTCTTGTTCAAAAAGTTGCCTAATAATTATCGCCAAAGACAATTTAGTAAATGTCATAGTTTAAAGGTTAAGCGATTTCCTCATTTTTCTGTTGTAAATAGTTCCATCAATAATAGTAGCCGAGCAGTAAATCCAATTTTGTCCGAATCAGTTGTAGATAAAGAACAGCTATTACAAGATGTTGAAGTAAGATTTTTTCTGTGTTTATTAATTTTTGGATAAAAATGATTTCTAATTCTAATATCAGAAATTATAGTCTAGTTAAGTAAACTTAGACGCAAAAAATTTTGAAATGTTAAAATTAATATTAAGTGTCAGGTCATTACTTTATTTTATTAAATAGCTATAAAATAAGGAATGTATATAACTCTTTCTTTCACCAAGAATGAACTTAATAAGAAAAAGCCATCACTTTCAACACTGTCTATTCTAAACAGACATCTTTTTAATAACGAGACTTATAGTGTATTTCCGAAAAGAGTTACATATGCTCCTGGATTGATGCTGGAAGAAGCGATTCGTTTGTATCTTATTTTTAAAGATTCGTCTCTTAAGATTCAAAAGATGTTGATTTGGATTTCTCCCGATTCGCAAACCCATACTGAAAGTTTAATGCTGCTCCAGAAATCACTTATTTCTAAGAAGACAACTGATAAATTGTTTATGAAAGTTGATGTAAATTTTATTTTATTTTTTTTATTTGGTATTAAGCCAGTTTTATACAATATAAACTTAACATTGATTCAAACCCATTTAATGTATTAATAATAGTTTCTTTTTTATGGTTGCAATACTTATTTTGTATTTACAATATTTTAGTGTGATTCAATACATGAATACTTAAGAGTGCCAAGCTTGTATGGTCCACAAGTTATCTATAATAGAACGGAATATGGAGTAAGGAGTCGTAGAGGTGTCGAGATGGATGTTCAGCCCTTGATCAGTACATGTGAAATGGTGGTTGTTTTGATGGCCGTTTACTATTTGCTAGATTTGACATATCCTTCTTGTTTTGGGCAGCTTCTGGGATGTTTGCAAGATATTTGCGGCTTCGGACGATCAGCTTTACTTTCTAAAAAAAGCATTTTTCTTTTGCAATCTTTTTACAGCAATGTGAAGTATTTTTGAATTAATAAATGTTAATAAGTTAATTTCTTCAATTATTTTGTAAATAATTTTCATGATTATGAAAAATAATTTAACATAAATATACTTGGAAATTAAACTGGATGAATTTGTTTTATTTTTTAAATTAACTTTTATAAACATAAAAAATGTTCAATGTTAGTTAGTTTATTTAGCAATTTCTGTTATTAATCATGGGTTTCAAAAAACCTACTTTAAAATAATTATAATTTGACATAACGGGTAACATAACAGATAAATACCCGTTACATCAGGTTTTAAACATAACGGTAAAATACGCGTTATATAACGGGAGTTTTCCTCTCACATAACGGCTAATTGGCGTTATGTAACCGTTATGTTCAAGGCAATTTTGTTATGAAAAAACATAACGCTAAAACCGTTTTGTTATTTTCATACATATTAAGTATAAAACATAACGGCAATGAACCGTTATGTGCGAGGAAAACTCCCGTTATGTTTTTTAAAAATATAACGGGTTTTTTATTTACTGTGTACAGGAAAGGGAAAGGGAAAGGGAAAGCGATGGGAAAATTAATCACTTGAGCATGCGCAGTGATTAATTTTCAAAATTAAATTACAAACTGCACACGCTCACGTGATTAATTTTCCCTTCCCTTTCCTTTTCCCGTAGTAAAATCGGACGAGTGGAAACTCACCTTAACTAGCGGGATTTTATCGGACAAAAAGTGAATCCACTTTTTTTGTTTAAATTTGATCCGCCATTTGTAATAAGGAGAAAAGCTATATACCCGACGTATGAAATAAAAGTTAAAAATGCATGTTGAGAGCATCTAAAGTTCCCAATAAATTAAAGATCATTCGAAAACTCGTTTTAATTATAAAACTCCGCTCTGTACCTGAGCGGGCAGGTACGGGCCGGATTGTGCAATCCAGCAAATGTGCACGGACCCTTACAAAACAAGAATTCTAAATATTCATCAACTTTTTTCCAGATATTCCAAGCACATCAACTGATGATTGGGCTCATGCAGTTATGTTGCCTCGTGACCATCTTCCTTGTCGTGGACAGAAAAAATCAGCAAAACGTCCCAGAAATGAAAGAACAACAGATAACAATGGCGGCGAAGGTAATGCAACAACAAACACCAGAGAAGGCGAATCTGAAGGAATACTAGTTTCAGCGGATGGTATTCGTGGGCGTGACAGCCAAAATATTCTTCGAGAAGCACCTGCCCTACAGGATACGCCAGAAGAAATATCATTATTGATAGTCCTTTGAGCGCATGGCGTTTATTTTTTGATTCATATATATTGACACATATAAAGAAATGTACGGTTGCAGAAGCATGCAGGAACAGTAATTTACAGTTTACTCTATCTGATGAGGAGCTAGATGTATTCATTGCGATATTCTATGCTCGTGGAATATCTAGCACGAACCGTCACTCGATTAGCAGTATTTGGTGTAATGACTGGAGAATACCGTTTTGCAAAGCGACAATGTCTAGGGACCGCTTTGTTGAAATTATGAGGTTTTTCAGATTTGATGAGAAATCTACTCGATCGGAGAGATTGCAAACGGACAAGTTTGCTCTATTTTCTACTGTGTGGGACAGGTTTGTTGAAAATTGTATTGCGTGCTACAAACCTGGCCCATACATAACGGTGGATGAGCAACTTTTCCCAAGCAAAACTAGGTGTCCATTCACGCAGTACATGCCTTCCAAACCAGATAAATATGGCCACAAATATTGGCTAGCTGTTGATAAGGATAGCAAATATCTGGCAAATGGTTTCCCTTATCTAGGCAAAGATGACACACGCCGCACAGTGAGTCAAAATCCATAAAAACGGCAAAAAACTCCCCATAAAAAAAGTATTGCTGGAAATTAATTTAATTATAATGTTACTAAATACCACTAAAAGTCAATAATTAACTTTTTTGTGAACAATTTTCAAGATTTCACCAATTTATACGCCTTTTTCCGAGACTTATTTATTTTATTTTATTTATCGGAAAACTCGTTCAAAAAAATCTAGCTTTTGTGTCACTCTTTTAAGATTGACATGGGTAAAAACAGTTCAAAATTTATTTTGAAGTCATATGTTTAAGATGTTTGGCAA
This sequence comes from Hydra viridissima, assembly GCF_058129835.1. NCBI lineage: Eukaryota > Metazoa > Cnidaria > Hydrozoa > Anthoathecata > Hydridae > Hydra > Hydra viridissima. Next base: position 5,715,943 of record NW_028324308.1, on the reverse strand, counting down.
CTACTAACAACATTTTTGACAATAAATTTTGTTTTTAGTTTTTCATTACTGAGATCTCAAAAATGTGTCATAAATTGATTTTTTTAAATTAGTTTAATTATGAGTTTAGTTTAAAAACTAAACGATTCCACTAGATTCCATGGTAGTTTTAATATTTTCCCATTAATAAGTATATATGAAAGCAGAAAAAATAAAAATCATTTACCCAAACTTGCCCCAATTAAAATAAGACCTTTCAAATACTTTTTTGTGTTTTTTTTTCGTTTTTAATTAAAACTTGCCGTATAAAGTAGCGAATATTAGTTCATTGCTTTCATTCATTACACAAATTATACATTTAGTTCCTATTAGTAAAAAAACTCATGCTCATGCAGATGGTGCTAATTATCAAACCTCAAAAACTAATAAATGCAACGTTTGATGGCATAGTGCATGTTTTAAAATTAATACTTGTGTATAAAAGAACTTAAAATAGTTCATTGCTTACATTCAACATGAAAAGAATACATTTAGTTCCTATAATTCAAGAGTTAGGAATTAATCATGATAACTTACTCGAGGTTCTTCTACGTGAGTTTTGTAGACTGGAGGGTCTATACTATGAAAGTATTGAAAAACCTGAAATGATAAATCTAAAGAAAACTCTAATAATATTTAAATGTAAATTCCGATCAAAGTTGCGGAAGTATGCAAGAACCTTCTCTAGACTTTTAGAACACGAGCGAACTTGGTTGAACAAAGATATTATTGTTAACAAAATAAATGTTGCATGAGGTTCAGGTAGAAAGTGCAAGAACTGGGAAGATTTAGGTGATAGAAGCAGAAGATCTAAGGTATCAATAAATAAAATTCAACCCAGTTAAAAAAATAGTTTACAAGCTTAAATATTAAATATTATCTTGTTTAAGGTTGCCAAATTGGCTGAACATCCTGCTGAAGCATTGGCATTAGCTTCAATAAAAAAAGCCACTAGAGATCCTAGCAAAAAAGACTTCGTTGATCTTGTGAAAAGTGCTACAAACTCTGAAAAAGATTAAATCAAAAAGATAAATTTTCCGATAAAAATGAAAACCGAAGGTGCCTTGAGCTTAAAAATTCAGTGTGACCTTTCTGATGAACAGTATCAAATTATTAGAAATTCATCGATAATACAAAATGCAGATATTTATCCATCACTTCATGAAATTAGGAATGAGAGACACAAATGTTATCCTGAGGGTTTAATTGTGACAGAAACATCTGCTTCAACTTCTCTACAGGGTATGTTTAATCATACTCTAACAAGGATATTAACTTTTACGGAATGCCAAGACTCTATGAGAATGTTTGCTGAAATTAAGGGGAGGTTTAAAGGTCTACTTCATTTTAAAGGTGGCTTTGATGGTGCCTCCAGTCAAAGTGTCTATAAACAAAAATACACTGATACAAATATTGGTGAAGCCCAAGTTAATGAACAAAGTCTTTTCCAGACAACTGTTGTTCCACTTAAATTAACCATCATGAACAAAAATGTATGGTTAAATAAAAAGCCCTCTAGTACACATTACTGTAGACCCCTCCATCTCCAATATCAAAAAGAAACGGAAGAATTGATAAGAAATGAATATGAACTTTTAAAAGCAGAAATAAATAGACTAGTCAAGTTTGAAGTAAAGTTAGAAGTAGAGGAAGGCAAACCGGATACGACTATCACATTTAAGTTCAAACTAGATTTAACCATGTTTGATGGTAAAGTGGTAAATGCCCTCACTAACACTCTGTCCTCGCAATCATGTAATGTTTGCGGAGCTAAGCCCAGTGAACTTAATAACCCAGCATTGATCAGATCTAAACCAATCAATGAAAAAGCTTTATCTTTGGGTCTTTCTACTCTGCATTGCTGGCTCAGATGTTTTGAATATATTTTACATTTAGGATATAAACTAGACATTAAAAAATACTTTGCCAAATCCCCTGCTGAAAAAGCATTAGTAAAAAGTAAAAAAAAAGACGTCTTTAAGATGTCTTAAGAAGGTCTCCGTTGTCCGTCGAAAAGACGTCTTACTCAAGATTATTTGAAGACGTCTTACTGAGGACAGCCTAAAGATTTATTTCATTATACTTTAAGAAAACTGTGTAGTATTAATGGTGTATTTAAGTTGCTAGTACTGATTATGATGGGATTGACAACATTAAAAACACCATTAAGCAAGTATTGACCAAGTATCTTTTTATTAACAATTTATACAACATATAGTTGTATATACAATATACACAATAAAAAAGAATATTTCTTTTTAGTCTGTTTTTTTCCGTGAAGGAGCATTTTTACAATACTGTACAATTTGCTGTTTAATTTCAACATTTGAAACTTTTTCAATTCTTCTTTTTACAACTTCTAAAAATCAAATAGAGCATCATGTAGGATATATTTATCAAATATATTGGAAATAAATTTAACTTAACACAGATTTTTAACTAAATTAAAAGTTGAATAATTTAAACTTATTTTAGATAACCTTCTATTAAGTCATAGAGTTTTGTTGATAATAAACCAATCTTTCCACCAGAACGTTTTAAGATGAACTGTGTCAACAGGTTATTTGTAAATAATCTGAAAAACATATCGAATAAATGATAAAATTTATGAAAAATATTAAACAATTTATAGTTATTGATTTCCATAATTACTATACATAAAAAATATATTTACCACAAACAAATATGAAAAATGATTGCTATACAAAATATAATAAAAAAACCTATTCATGACCAATCTGGTCAGTTGTTTAAAATCTTCTGCACCTAAAAAACTGAGCTGTTTAACCTAAATAAAAGTTTGGCAAAATAATTATACAAATATAACTATTTTCATTTTTAATTTATATGGATTATAAAGTTTTACATATGGATAAAGATTTACCAAATCAAGTCGAACACAAGCATCCTATAAACTTTTCATAAATTTCTCATACTCTGCAATAGTGTCTAATTTCTTGATTGCAAAATCACTATGGGGTTGTTTGTTTATAGCTAAAATGAGCTCCTGGTTTTCAAGAACCTTTGAAACCATCTTCAATATCATGCGCTGGTATTCTAAATTATATGAAGAAAATGAAAAAAGAAATATTTAGAATCCAAAACATTTATCAATACGTTTTTAAAATTATCTACAACAATTCTTATACCTAAAAAAAATCCAAATGTGAGTACTAACACTCTCCACATTTTACTTACTCCAAATAAAAAATCAAGTAAATGTTAAAGAGCTTACTTCCAACTTCCATAGGAAACTTATTTTTAAGTAACTTCTTGGGTGCAAGCGCTTCAATCATGGTTTTTTTCTTGTATATCTGTTTTCTGAAGCTTTTTGTTTGGTTCTGATGTATGAGGTATAACTAAAGCAAAAAAAAAATTATACAATATAAATAATAAAAAGTTATTTTTTTAATCTGCAACAAATCTTTTTTAAAAATTTTTAGTACTTTGTTATCATTGATACATTTTTTTCTTATTTGAATGCCTGTCCAAGGCTGAGGCTTTAGATCCTCGAGACCACAAAAGTTGAGGGGTAAGAGGAGGGGGGAACTTACAATTTTTTAGTTTAGAGTCTATAAAAAAAAACTAAATATAAAAAAAAATTTGATTGTTCCATTTCAGTTGATTGTGAAGGTAAAAATAATTGAGGCAAAGATAAAGTTAACAATAAAAGAATATTCCAACTTTAATGAACAAAATTCAAAATACATACATAGTGCACCAGAATATTAAGGTGATTATTCCTCTGTAGTTGAGTGTAGAGGTAAAAAAGTGTCAGATAAAGCTAAAAGTAAGAATTCAGTAAGAGTGTAGATTAAAAATATATAAATTTTAATTTTGAAAAAATTGAAAATTGAGAGTCAAAGTGTACCAGAACACAGATTAGATTGTTTGAAAGTAGATCCAGATGACAAATTAGATTCAAAATTAGGTTCATGATGGCAAAACATCTGATGTTTATATTGGATTTATAAGAGCTATATATATATATATATATATATATATATATATATATATATATATATATATATATATATATATATATATATATATATATATAGGGTTAAGTGAGGTTAACTGGGTACAGTTTTTTTTTGGGTGATGTAATTGTAACAAATTACTGCTTTTCAATATTTTTTCTGTTCATAACTATGAGAATATTAATATTCCATCTAATAAATTCAAATGAATTAGTTAAAATATGCTGTGGCCTTGTAAATATTGCATTTTTTAGACATGTGTCCCGTGGCCCAGTTAACCACAGTGACGGGTTTAACTGGGCCACCCTATGGGGTTAACTGGGTACATACTAGTGAAACTACAATAATATTAGTTTTTATTTTGATAATATATTTAGTTAAGAAAGATAGAATTAATAAACAAAATAAACGTGATAACAATAAAATTATACAATAAAAAAAACACAAATTAGTGAAAAAATACACCTTCGATGTGAAAAAATTGTATGAATATTTCAACTATTAAACATTAATAAAACACTATATTTACATAACAATGGAATAATTGGAAAAATCGAATTGAAAGGAATATAAATTGGCGAATCGTCCCGTTTCTCCGTGAAATAGAGGAGTTGGCAATTTTCGAACAATATCGGATGCAGGAACGAAGGTCAGCTCCTCATCTGTAATATAAAATTTGGCGCTACTCCACTTTCTCCCCCCCCCTAATTTTATGATTGATTCTGATAGAGAATTTTATGCTGATTAAGAATCGTATAAAAACATGGGTCTCAAAATCAACGGAAAGTGCTCTAATTTGATGTCGAAAGTACAAAAATATACCACAAATCGCTAATATTCGCCATCTTGAATTCACTAACTTTACGGTTGATATTGTTTTTAACCGCAAAACATTGCCAGCCTGGTTTTTACTATAAGGAATTTTTTCTGGTTTAATATAGATAGCGATTCCACGGCTCAACGAAAAACATCTGACGTTTGACAAAAAACACGAAATTTTCTTTTTATTTTCTTTTCTCTTTTTATAACAAGTATTTATTTATGTTTTTTTGAAGAATAGATTCTAAGGATTTGTATACAGAAATTATGTATATATATATCTATATTCCTTCGCATATTTTATGACGTTTTTTATTTTTATTTTCGCGACGTAAGAATCATTGTATATGTTTATTTGAATTATAAAAAAATCGTCTGGAATGGCTAATATAGACGCGTAAGTTCTTTCCAGAGCTATCAGGCAGACGATCGAGTTATAAAGTTATAAAACGTGTCGCTCTTGCGAAATTGCGATTCCTTCTTATGAAATTTAGTTTTGTAACAGAATTTACGATTATTTTTTCGGTTATTTTTTTTTTTTTGTTATTAAAGAAAAAAATTAATTGGAAAGACAAACTTTCATAGAGTAATAAAAAAGGGCTTTCTTAATGTTCTTTGCAAAAAATGTTCTTAATAATTTTGTGTGGCTATGAAAATAGCCGTTTTTTGATTTACACAACCTTAGGCATGAATTATAATGTATGTTACGTTTGATGCACACAGGATGTCAAACAGGATATGCTGTTAAAACTTGATCCCAAAAGTGAAAAAACCGGTGTTCGGAAAATCTCTGCATCCACATAAACTCGGATAAATAATCAGCTACCATTTCGCGATTAGTTGGCCCCATCATTGATTTGAATTTTGCTTTTGCTCGACACCACATAGCTTCCACGTGATTTGTTGTTACACCTGTCTGTGGATCTACAAAGTTGAGGGTGTGGTTAACGGTACCATGTAAATATGCTGGAGCTTGCAAATCATTATATGCTCTCCACATGTCACTCCAGACAATAGAGCCAGGAAGTATCCATTGATGTATGATAGGAATTAATGTTGCAGCATCGCGGTTCTGGACAGGAATCAAAAAGCCTTTCTTCGTTGCAGGTTCATACCCACCAAATATCCACTGCTGCGGGATTATTCTACCAACTTGATATTTTCTTCGACAAAAAACAGATTCATCTATTTCAACAATGCACCCTGGACCGCCTATTGGATCAGGGTTATTGAGGAAATATGAGACGCAAATGTCTCTGCAAAATTGATTCCAATCAACAATGGTGCTGTCGTTTCCGATATTTAACTCTTGCCTTAAATCACTTATTGATAATCCCCGGCTCTTACCTGCACTTCTACTCCAAGCGTAAGTTAAGCCCAATATTTGCCACAATTGTAGGTGAGATTTCTCAAAGAAGCTGCCTTTTCTAATGTTAAAGGTTCTTTTGCAGCGCTTGACTGGACATCTCCAAATAACTTGATCAACTGACCCATTCTTTGTTTGCTGTGTGCAGGGCACGTTACATACACTACAATTCATGCTTTCAGCGAGTAAACCATAAGTTCTGCACCAGTGAATTGTAGCTTCGATATCGTATTTGAATTTTGCTCCTATTTCTGTCAAAGAAAGTGAGTCAAAAACGTCTATTGTTGGTCTTCGAAGAGCCATGATATGTAGATAAATGAAGAAGCAGAAAAACTATTCTGAAGCACTCCTTTTTATATGACAAACATAATGAAAATGAATTCACGGGGGGTTAACTTGAAGTTTTAAAAGAAAGTCAATAGTTTTAAAGAATTATTTTTATAATTAAAAAATTTTTATCTTGTTTTAAAGTGAATTGTAAAATATAATCAATGAAAGAATTTTTCAACTTATTTGACAAAAGTTTTAAAAGACACTCAAGCTAACAAACTAAGAATCCAGTTGAAGCAAATTGACGCGATAAGAGTAAATGCCATTGAATTTCATTACCTGGTAAGAGAAAAAAAATGCGGTCAATACACCTGATTATGAAACTTAACGCACCGGTTCTTTGTTCTTTTATTCGAAATCTTTTATATAAAAAATAAAAACCAGGCTGTTGATACTTTGAAAGGATAACTTTTAAACAAAAAAAAATCACTTTTCAAGATGGCGAATATTAGCGATTTGTGGTATATTTTTGTACTTTCGACATCAGATTAGAGCACTTTCCGTTGATTTTGAGACCCATGTTTTTATACGATTCTTAATCAGCATAAAATTCTCTATCAGAATCAATCATAAAATTAGGGGGGGGGGGGGAGAAAGTGGAGTAGCGCCATAAAATTTTGTTGTCCTATTTTGATTTTTCAGCTAAAACCATCTTGCGTTTTCGAAATTATTTTGGCAATATAGTGCCTGCTAGACTTTTTTTAGACTTAGCTCCGTGCACCATAGCAAGCACGAAATCATCGACGGTTATGGGCTGGTTAAAATCATCCGTATCTTCTCCAGAAGATAATTCTGAAATATCCAATGAAGAATCGGCATACTCTACTTTTGATGATCCTTCATCACTGGACACTATTAATATTTTACGCTTTTCTTTTCTTGGGGCAATGGACTTAGGCTTAGATTTATTTGCACGCATTTGTGCAGCTTCTTCCAATTGCCGTTTGACTGGAGTATCCGTTAAAACAGCAGACTTTCCTTTCTGCTTTGGTTTTCTGTTATTTTTACGCATTCCGGCTTTAGGGAATGGTCGTATTTGTTCCGGAGAAATAAGTTGACAGTCAGTTAGTGAGGTTGGTATTTCTATAGTGGTTGATACTGATGTTGAGGGTAATGTTGTCGATTCAATGGTTGTATCTGGTCTATCTGTAACAGTTGGATCTGGTCTATCTGTAACTGTTGCAGCTAAAAAATCTTCCTCTGTAAATATTTGGGAATCAAATGGATAGATTCCTGCTGCTTTGAACCCTTGGGAAATATTCCTTGGCGTAAAGGCTAACGGAAAAGCAGTCCCCAGTAATTCTCCTATGTCATAAATTGTGATTGGAGTCGCAGGATGGTTTGTCATCCAATCATTGCAGGCTCTGTTGTAGTGTTTTTTTAAGGGACCGAATACGCTCACATCCAGAGGCTGCAACTTATGGCTGCAGTGCGGAGGGAAGGTCAGCAACATTATGCCATTAGTCTTTGCATAATTCAACGCAGCAATACTTAAGTGGCTCTCGTGGTTGTCTAATAATATCAACTTTGGACTGTCTGTTGTAGGTCTTACGTGATCGACAAAATGTTTGAGGACATCAATATAAATATCTGAAATCATCCATCCAGATTTTGTTGCTGCACCTTTTGTTCCAACAGGTGCGCCTTTAATCATGTGTTCCTTAAAAACCACTCTGGGAAACAGCAAATATGGAGGTATTGCAGTTCCTGTAGCTCCAACAATACAACATGCTGTAACCAAGACACCTCGTTCAGCTGATGTTGCCTGGCCAACTTGCTTTTGCCCCTTTAAAGCCAAAACTTTTACTGGTTTATGTACACTTGTGAGACCAGTCTCATCTAAGTTAAAAATAACTAGTAAATAACCCAGATATAACATGTAAAATGGTTAAGGTGGTAATAGCCTATAAAATATCAAAATTTTTCAAGTTTTTTACTTTATAAATTTGAATAATATAATTATTGTAGATTTCAAAAATGTATATTGTTTATATGTTTCTTAGTAAAAAAATGAGCTAAAATGTCAGTCATAAGAAAATGTTTTTGTAATGATAACTCAAGTGTCTTGAATGTTTCAGAGAGATTTTATTTTCTTTTCTTGCTTTCTGAATTTTTCAACTTTGAACAAGGATGTCTTTTTAACTACTTGGAGATTATACCTAAAATATTTGCACACTGGTTATCAGGTTACTTTCGAGGGGCTTGACAAAAAATAAGGTTTTTACAGTTTGCTGTTCTTGAGATAATGATATTAACAGCACAGATTTTACAATAAAATTAAAAACCATTATTGAAAATGCCACCATTTTGCATCTATAAATGCTTTGATGGTGATTCTGATCAAATCCCTTTTTCAACATGTTAACCTTTTTGCAAAAGTTTAGACTCAAACTATGACTAGTTAAGGAGAAATTATCGTCTAAAAATGCAGTTAAAATTGCATATTAATTGCTGACTCTGCATGTTTATGGGCACATTAATAGTTTTTTATTTATTTACGCTGAAAGTTTTTTTATTGTACATGCATTTAATCAAATATTACACTAAAAATTAAAGGATTAACAGTTTTAGTTTTTATAGGACAGTACCTTTTAAAGCAGAACAATAATTCTATAAAAAACAGAACTTATCATTATTGTGTTGTCAATGCCACATTTAAAAAAAATACTTACCATTTCCTTTTTCCTTTTCTTTAGAAAATCAAGTTGAGGGAAGTAAATTGACTTAATATTTTCCACCTTATCAGGATTATTTAATTAGCCATTTCCATTGCAACATTCACCAGCTGTATTTGTTCATCAAGATTAAAAATAGAACTTTGAAGGTCTGACAGTTGTTTTTGCTTTGATATAAATTCATGATATTTTTTAGAACAGATGCTGCTATTATTTTTTAATACTTTTTCTAATACCATTAAAATATCCAATTTCATGGGCTTCTTCTACAAACATGTTGAAATATTTAAGATTAATCCAAATAACTATGTGTTAAAGTTGGTAAAGAAACCTAGATATAAATGTAGGTGTATGAGTCACTAAAAGTTGAAACTCAAATCACCTAAATATTGTAATGTTGATATCCCTAGATATATATATATAACTTGTTTCTCTTACTTATACTTCATTCTTTGCAGATCTTCTATATGTTCTTGATATCATGTCATGGCTACTTTGATGTTGAATCTGTAGTCCTTTGCCTTAAAAAATGTTGAAAATGATAGTATTCTTTTTACTATTTAGATTTAAAGTATTTATAATCTGGTAGCTCAACTTAAAACTTCCTCAAACACAATCTCCTACAATTTTAACTTGAATATCTTTTTTCAGGAATGAACTTATGATGTAAAAGACCATTACAGCTGCATAAAACAAAAATATAAATAATTTGGCAACTTTTAAAGATGTACATATTACATAAATCTTATTTTATTGCTGTAAGCTACACTAGCAGTGTAAAAACTTGCTTTAATGTAAGAGTATAGCATATGTCATTTGCAAACTGACATATGCTATACTCTTACATTAAAGCAAGTTTTTCAACATATTGACATATGCTATACTCTTTCATGCTACATTTGCTAAACTAATTTTTTTCTAAAAATTTTACTTTTTGCTTAGGTAACTTTAGACCTTTCTAGTGGATCAAGATGTGTGAGAATATGTGTTGATAGATCTTTTACATAACCCTAAGGGGCTAGATTTATTTCAAACTTTCCATTCTCTTCTTTGTAAAAGGTGAAAGGAGTATTTTCAACCACATTTTCATCTCCAGACCAGGTTTCAGCAACTATTTAGAGAATACGAATTTATAAACAATGCTAGCTCCATGAGTCGTGGCACTTGTACATAGTTTAGAACCAGTCAACACCAGTGCAATATTGTCATCACTTGTAAGCCATCCACGTAAAGTAAAAATATTGAATGCTCAGTAAAACTTGCTTTGTAATGTTGTATATAGATTAAATCATTTTTTTCAAGTTTACATCGCTTTCGATTTCTATTTCTGGAGCATGCGCAAATAACAGCGCTGTTTCGCTTTACGTAAATGACCATGTTACAGCACCCGGATCCTACTCAACGCCGTTAATGCATGTACTCAAACTTTTTTGGTTGTTTGTTCTCGGTGATAACAAACATTGTTTTTTTCCGGTCTGCAATATTTGTTTATAAACAAAATGATATGTTAAGTTTTAAAAATTTATATTCTGCCCGCTATTTTACCACTGATCTCAAAATATAACTGGATAGCGTATTCAATTGCCTTTTTCAAAAAAAATTGAAGCCAAAATTGGCCTCCCAAGATGGCGGCGATCGGAGCTCTTAGCGGTGATCGATGTACGTTTTATAAAGCTTTTTACAGAAATATTAAAGAAAATAAATAGAGTTTTGAAAGAAAAACTAGACTATGAAATAAAGTTTTAATGACTCTAAAGAAATAAAATAATTTCTAAAAAAATCAGACAATTAAAGTAATTATTTTGATACTATGTTAATAGTATATAATATAATAATATATAATTACTTTGGTACAAAATATTCGATATACTTTACAATTAAATAATATTTATGCATAATCTATGTACCTTTTAGTTCTTAGTTACCCAATGCAGTATGCTAGAAGGTTGATAACATGACTGTATGGTAAGCGGCAGTGGTGTCTACTTACAATTTTGACAAATTTTATATTTTCAATGTTTGTAGCAAGATACCAGATATGTACATGCTGCATGAACTATTAGCTGAGTGCTGTGAGTACACACAACTCAGGGGTTCCTTCTAGGATTATTTAATACATATATGTAATTAATGGATATAGTATTTAATAAAAATATTAAGTACAAAATATTATTTTTTAATATATGTTATTTTATATATTATTCTTTGTAATATTTCAGCTCTCAATAATTGAGACAATTGTTTTTAACTTGTTATTCAAAACAAATCATTAAGGGAATGTTTTGATAACATATATTTTGTATGTTATCAAACATTATCAACATTATGTATCTTATCAAAAAATTTATGATACGTAAATTTACAAAAAAAAAAAAATTATTTGGGCTAAAAAAATACAGTGAAACTTAACCTTTTTATAAAAACGCAAAATTCGTGTATTTTCAAGAACATGCATTAACGGCGTTGAGAAAGTAAAATGTTTCGATCCCTTCGAAATAAAATTTCTCTGTGTTTTACAATCTCATCGGCCACACATGCGGCGCTGTCTTCTGATCTCATCAAACTGTGTATGCCTTGTACCGTTTTGTATGGCAACAAAAATGGTTAGTTTTAATTCTTCTGTTAGATTTAGATTTCCACAAAGTTTAATAGAATTGGAATCTGTAAAGGAAAAAAGTAGAAGGAAAAAAGTAGAAGGAAAAAACAATATTTGCTAACTCTTAGAACTCTGATTAAGAGTTCTAAGAGTTAGCAAATATTGTCTGTTTTAATCCATTCAGAGCAGTACAGCGATCTACGCCACACTGCCCAGCGGAAGCTCTACCAGTTTATTTAATTTTTTATTAAAAAATGGCTGTTGTATCTTCAACGACTACTACTGTTTTTTTACCTAATGGTGAAGAGGAAGAAGTTGCTGTAGAATATGTGAATCGTTATTTTGAAGAATATAGGTTGAGACAACTAAGACAACCGATTCAGGTATAAAATATTCATTATTATTTCTTAATATTAAGATATGTAGTTAAAAAAAGTTAAATTTTAAGTAGTTTATAATTTATAACCAAATTATAATCCTTTCTTTATACTTTTAATTCTTTAAATGAATCTCAGTTTAGTTTTTGATTAAAACCTTTAATCTTTTATATAATGTTAAGATACTGTTTAACTAGTCTTAATTTAAAAGCAATTATAACACTTCTTTAGACAAAACAATGTAATACTCTGGAGCTTGAATCTACGCTGAAGAAAGGTGAGGGACCATGCACACAACAGATTGAAGCTATATTGCAAAAAATGAAAGTTTAGCAATAAGCATACCATGGAAATAGTTTTATCAGAAATCATGTGCATAAAATGCTTCAGGTTCCATTTCTTTTATAAATTAGTTTATTCCAAATCTGAAACATTTTTATTAATAACAAAAATAACAAGTAATATAAAATCATGCAATATATCTTTTAAAGAGACATTTTTCTTTTTTAGAAAAACTATATGCTAAAGTTGTGTAGTTCTATTTAAAAGCTTGTTTATGATGAAGGGTTCTCTGGGACAAGTCTGCACAAGATAGCAGTTGAAATCATTACAAAACATAAACTACACTTTCATAAATTTTCTGCATGCTATACCATATTCTACTCAAAAAATACGATGACAACAAAAATACTAAATGAACTTAATAAGTTTTATTTGATTTTTTTCTTTTTCTTTCTGTTTATAATGAGTTTCTCAAAGCGCTTTGGAAATTTATTGTGTTTATTGCTATTGAGGTTGAAGAGTTTACTGAAACTACAACAATCCCTAGCAAGATAATTTTTATGATTTATGATGATTTAACTTACAAAGCTGGGATTAAAAGTACAACATGATTCATGTTGCTATCATATTTTCTTTAGAAAAAAATATTTTTGAACTGATGCATTTTTATCGCACAACTTGACCTAAGGCTTTAGTACCTTGAAAGTTACACATGTTGGAAGATCACGCTATTCCCTTTTTGAAAAAATGGGGCGCTGGCTTTGGATTGTAAGGCGAAAAAGGTGAAGAATTAATTTATCTTGAGTTCAAAATTTAAAGCCTATTTATCAATCTATCCGTTGTCCAACAAAGCGGTTAAAAAGCATCAAAAAATTTTACCATCAGAAAACTAATCCTAAAAGTAGGGTGTTAATTCCAGAATCATGAAAAAGAAAAAGAAAAAACGAAAATTGTCATAGTTAAAAACACTTTTGGCGATAGCAGTTTACATTTCTTAATAATATGTATTTCCTTTTTTCTTTTATTTGTCTCTACTAAAGGCAAAAAAAATGTAGCTATAATGGTCAATAAGGTAATGCAGAAAAGTGCCTTTTTTGTCCATTAAAAAAATTGAATTCTAAGAACAGCCATAAGAAATAAATAGAAGAAGGTCTCCTTAAACTTTTTCAAGAAATATGGTTAGATTTCCACGATTAAAAACCTAGAACATAGGGTCCAAAAAATGTAAACAAATCACGTGTAGTTAACCAGCCATCTTTCTCAACAACAAATGTTAACGAACATTTAGATGTTCCTTCTCTTGTTTTAAGTGTTTTAGTACACAACCGGGTTATCGTTAAACTAATTTAAATTAAAACAGCAACAAAAAAACTTATTTATATTGGAGTATATGCAATTACTTGGTTTCCAGGGAAAAATTATTTTCGTTGCTAAGATCCGTAACCATTTTGAAAGCGTTGATTTTTTTTCCGTTAAAATTTGCGCATGCGTACAATAACAGCGCAACCAAACAACCGTGGTAAGGAATTGTTCGCAAGTATTCTTTCGAAATGATTACTACTAGGATATGCCGGTTCTGGGACATTGATACCCCTTAAGTATGGGAGGGTGTCGATGTTTTTTTCCAAGATGGCGGCTGTTTATCTTGTTAGTTTTAAAGGTTTTTTTCAATCTTTAAAAAAATTCCAAAATGGCGGTTTATTAAAATAAAAAGTTGACTTACCTTTGAATAAAAAAAAATGGTTTCCAAGATGGTGGCTTCCTATACCTGTGAGGTTTTATTCCGAACCAAAGACTTGATCGTAGTCCATGAAGCTAAAGCAGGGCTCAGGAGAGGGTCTTGTTTTGTAGTGTCCAATGGCCAAGGTTTTGTGAGTGTCATCATTCAATAGGATCCTCTTGTCATCTTTTGCGCTGAGAGCGACTTTGTTAATTTCTTCAGTATAGACGTCGTAAAGATGGGAACGGATAACATTCATGGTTGTGAGCTTTTCTTTCTTATCCATTAAGCAGTTGTAATAATCTTGGTGAGTGATGCGATTTTCAACCACACTTTTCTGAACCCATTTACATCTTTTGTGTTCTTCTTTTTCATTAAAGACCTCATAAGAGTAGAGCTTAGGTCCAAGTCCAACAAACTCTTTAATTTGCTTGCCAGCAGCCTCATCCTTGAACTTTCCAATAACCTTTTTATTCAAACCAACTTTGAACCCAACGTTTTTAACAGCAGGATGATCTTGTTTAAAGTCGCTCGTGTCAAACTTGTTTTCTACATCATTAGCAATGTCTTTATAAAAATCTTCAGTTTCAATTTCATAAAAGAGCGAGTCTGTATCAGTCATTAACAATTTCACCTTATCGCCATATTTAGGCTTCATGTAGTCGTAGTGGTGTTCAAACATCAAAGTCTTGCTGATATCGAGGATGCTCATTCCCAAGAAAACAAGCTTGTCGTAATAGACATTTGTTCTTTTCATATGAACCGCGATCAAGTTTTCATCAAAAATGGTGTTTCGTTCATATCGAGGACTTTTAGACAATTTTAGAGCTTCTTTTTTTGTGGTAATGAGTTTAACATCAACACGCTTTAGAATATTCTCCATTGTTTTCCCAAAAACAGAGTTGTTCATAAGCTTGAAAAATTCCTTGTCAGATTCGTTTCCAGCTTTTGCTCTTTATCCAGTGTTGAGATCAATGTACTTTTTCATAAATAGCTCTTCTTCAAAGGTGATTCCTCGATGAATTTTGGTAATAACTAAGCCCATCCGTTCATAGAGCTTTAGGTTTTCATGATGAACGACGTATTTTTCTTTGTTGTTTAAATTGGGAACGAGTTTGGCTACTTTTCCAATAGCCATTCTTTCAGGGGCTAAAGGATAGTCATTGTGTAAATCGTGAAGGTGATTTGGGTAATCTAAGTCAACTTCCAAAATGCACGGCTTGCTACACCAATGGTCGAGTTCATCTTCAGTCATCCATCTGAATGCTCTAACGGGAAGAGGTTTGCTCATTGCCCATCCATAAAGGTTATTAGCATCTAGGTATTGAATAAATTTCGAAGGTTTTGAAGGATCGTATGAGTCGCCCATGTATTTGTTATTGGCAGTTCCATGTCTGTTTGAGATCATGCTAATCCCACCTCGAATTCCTGTTTGAACCATGTTGAGCATATCAATATCGGTTAGAAGCTCTATGACGATTTCAGTTTTCTTTAGCATTGCATTCCAAGCTAATCCAGGAGAGGTATAGTACCAAGCAGGATCAAGGCTGTAGTGAGTACAACATGTGTTTCTGAAATCTTCAAAAATGTCTGCAAGTATCAGCACGTCTGAAATGTTATAAAGATCGTGATAATCTTTAAAGGTGCTACACCCAAATTCGTTCCAAACGTTTTGAGCATGCGCATAGTCTTCCTCTTTTGCTGGTTCATCTTTCAGTTTGGAATGGAATGCTTCAATAGGAGGCAATGCTGTTTCAGAGAATTTTTCAATGGAGTCTACCCAATCGTAAGGGTAAATCCCTTTTTTCCTTATCAGACTGAACTGTTTCTTTTCGGGATAATATTCAGCTACGTTTTTGCAGTGATTATCGTTTAGATTTTTAGATAGTTTGTCTAAACCGAAGGGTAAGAATCTGAAGCTGTCAATAAACCTCAATTCTTTCCATACTTCTCGAAGTTTACCTTTCTTATCTATAAATTCTCTCACTTTGATTTGTTTAGAGAAGCTGATATACTTCTCTTCATTGTTGGGCACGCAATTGAGTCTTCCACCTAATTTCTTAATAAACAAATGACTGTCATAACCAGACAAATTGTGGAAAACGATGGGTATGAATTTTGGAAGTTTATAATCCAAGTTGCATTTGTTATGCGCAGCTCCACGATACTTCCCAGTCAAATGGCAGTGGTCTAAGACTTTATCATCTCCAAGATCTTTATTGCAAATGTGACATTCGGTTGCATCTTCATAACTTTTCTCATCCTTATCAGTCATCACTTACTTTTTTACTAAATCAATCTTATCGAAAATCTTTTTAAGGTCTGTTTCAAGCATGTTTATGAACTTTTGAGCTACATCGTCATCATCGCTTTCTGCTGTGTATGTGACGGGTTTTTCTTTATAAAGGCTTTCGTCGAAGCATTTGATATAATAGCAGAAGGAGCTTGCAACGTGCTTTTGGTATGGTTTGGTATATGACTGTTTAGAGTTTGGTGTGCAAGTGTTAACAGCCTTGGTGAAACTTTCAAAGTCAGCATATACGATGTATGGAACTTTCATTTTCCTGCAATAGTTTTTAAACTGAACGGTCGACCCTTCTTTTGGAAGTTCGATTCTCATTGGTGCGTTATTATAACAGTCTTCTCTATGTTTTTGAAGCTTTTCTTCCTGGTCAAAAGCTTGCATACACCTTCTGCAAAAATGTTGTTTTCTTTAACCTTTTGATACCGAAGAACCAGCAAACCGACTGAAACTTTTAATGAGACAATAATGGTCTGTGACATACAACAGATCAACTCAATGCTTTCGTTCTTCAAATTCAGATACTCGCAAAGGTTGAGGTGTTTTCTCAGTATAGCAAAAGACCTTAATGCTAATAGTTGGATTATTTTTTTCAAACGTGCTGAATTTATGGTAATCAACAGGGAATTCAATTCCTTCCCAATGAAGCTCTTCTGATTTTAGAACCAAGTCTTCATCAATTCTTGTATAATGCATATTTTTCAGATTCAACGCTCTGGTGACACACCACTTGAAACATTCATTGTCGTTGTTTTCCATGTTAATGATCGCCTTTTTGTTTTTCAAGTCAGTAGGTAGTTCAATGTAGGAAGAAGCGCTTAATGGTCTGTAATCGATAAAGTTGATATCCATTTTAAAAATCTTAGACATGACGCAATTAGATCCCAACTTATTGTAATTGGTGCTACGCTCTAAGACTTTTTCTTCCATTTCACCCATTGACGTTCTTAAATCCGTAGCTGCTAGAACAATTTCCGAGTTGGATGAAAAGCTAGCCGTTCGAGTAACTTCTTCACCAGTTAGGATGCTTACACATTTCATTTCGCATGTTAGAATAATCCTAACTTTTGTGTTTCTTTCTCCTTCCATAGTATCAATAGCAGTCTCTCTCACCAAATTAAAAAAAGCTGCAAGGTCCTGAAATCTAGAAGAAGGCTCGTACGAAAATTGTCTAACAGAGCGCTCTGCTGAATGTTCAGTCATTTTAAACTTTATTTTAACAAGACTAGGAGTAGGAACAGGAGCATCAAATACGATGCCTTTGAGAGGCTTGATTGTTTTTTCAACTCCATTTCTTACGCTTCTCACTGTATTTTTCACCGTGTTTGGAACATACGGATCAATAGAAGTAAGAACTTGGTTGAAGCCGTTGGAGACAGTTGTTGTAATTTTTGAAAACCAGCCAGGTCTTGGTGCTGGAACTGGTCTCGGTGTAATAACATTCGTTGAATGTTGAAAAGGCTCATCTATAATAGACGCGGTGTAATCGGATCTAATCACCCGATTTTGTAAGAGAGCAGGTCCGAATGAAATCAAGTCATTGGAAACAGGACGCGGTGCTGGAACCGGTCTCGAAACAGGACTTTGATCTATCGAACGGGGAAGAGGTCTTGCCTCAGTCGTCCGCCTACGAGGTCCATACCCAATGACAGGTTTTGTTGTTCTTATAGCCTCAATGAGATCTGGATGGCTTGATTACAACCACTTGCAAGTTTTTGGAAAATCCCTTTTTCAACCCGAATACAAAATACTTAAAAAAGCCTTTGAAAATAACCTTCCAAAAGAAATCATTTGCGAATTGTTCATCGCTCTAAAAAAAGCCAAACAAAAAAATGTGGATCCTGAGGACGTCATTAAAAGAATTTCTAAAGAATATTTCGATAGCGGAGATATAGAGTGCCAATTTTTCGAAAGTGAAGAAGTCGTTCCTGAACCTCAAAATCTAAATTCTACCAAAAACAATTTAATGATCTTTGACGATTTAAAAGGAGAAAAACAAAGCATGTGCGAAAAATATTACACGCGAGGAAGCCACTCTAATGCAGATTGCTTTTATCTTGTTCAAAACTATTTCGACCTTGATAGACATGCAGTTAGAACAAATTCCAACTTTATTTGCCTTTTTCCTCAAGACAATAATAATGTTTGTCAAATTTATAAAAATCATGCTTCATTAGACATGAGTTTAAAAGAATTTAGAGAGTTTTGCAGATGTTGCTGGTATAAACCTCGCGGATTTGCTGTCATTGATTTATCCTCCGAAAAAGATAATGGAAAATACCGAAGAGGGTTTGACGATTTTTTATTCTTCTAAAAACAACTTAAAAAAATAATTCTTATTTAGAAAATGTCTGGTATTATAATCGATATAGATGGAAAATCAAGTGTTATCACGACTGAATTTTTAGACAAAATCGTTTTTGATAAAGGAAAAAGTTATGAAATGGCTTTTCTCGGGCTTGAGACGTACAACAGCTTTCCAAACATCACAAGTAAAAACAATTCTTTCAAATACAGCATGAACAATGGAGCTAATTGGGAAAACATTATCATTCCTAATGGAAGCTATGAAATTAAAGACATCAACGATTATTTGCAAAAGGCTATTTTAAACACGATAAAAACAGCTCAACGTGGAAGTTATATTATTGCGAATAAAATTAATTACTCTTCAAACAACCTTCAAATTTGAATCAATCTTAACACTTTAAAATCAACCATTAAACTTGGAATGAATTATTTGATTGACTTTAACGCGGAGAACAGCATCGCTTCAGTTTTAGGGTTTAATAAAAGAAAATTAAATTCCAATTCTGAATACGAGTCTGATCATATCGCTAGAATTTTAAGCACCAACACTATCAGAATTGTTAACAACGTTATTGGATCGTCCTATATTAATGGAACCCAATTAAATTGCATTTACTCCTTTTATCTAAATGTTAATCCTGGATACAAAATCATTGAGAGACCAATGCATTTGATTTATCTCCCTGTTAAACTGTTCGAAATTTCAACAATGGTTACTCGTATCATTGATCAAAATGGAGATTTGATTGATTTTCGTGGAGAGGATATTACAATACGATATCATATTCGAGAAGTGAAATAAATACTTTTTCTATTAAAAAATGAGTAATTATCAAAAGATCAACATAAACATCTCGCAAGAACAAGCTGATAAAATCAAGAAAGCAATGCATGATAAAACTGATGCTAGCATTAAACTTTCTCATCAAGACTTAACCGGGGAACATGCTCTAGCTGTCACTAACACACAACTCAACAAAATTAAAAAAGCGTATGAAGCTGGTAAAGTTGTCACTCTTAAACTCAGCAAAACGGTTTTTTTGCAACCCTCTATAGATGATTTAGTAAATAAATTACCTGTTGCAATGGAAAAAGCTGTTCCCTCAAGCATTAAAGTAGAAAGAGATTTCGGTGCAAAATATGGAGAAACCAGAGGAGCTCTTTCATCTATTTTATATTATGACTTTAGATCAAGTTTATATCGTTAAGATATTAAAGCCTTAAACGATAGAAATAAAGCTATTCTATATGATTGGTTATTATATTTCAAAATGAATGTTAATAAGACTTTCCTGGCAGAAAAACAAATGTTAACATTTCAAAGCTCCATTGAAAAACTCGAGGAAATTTTAGGCAATAGTACTAGAATAGGGGTAAAGGATAAAAAGTCAACAATTGAAGACAATGATGGAGAGTTCACAGTTACCAAAGATGATTATGAAGTACCACTCACAATTCTTTCTTGCACCGGAAAGGATTCTATTTTTGCTGCTAGATATGCAATAAGTAAAAATTCTGGCTATGGCATTTCAAGAATTAATACATGAATGGTATAATGTAGATATGGCTTAATTAAGTGGAGAACTTTTACTTCAAGCTGATTAAGTGGTTATGCTGTCCCCAACTACTTACAAATCCATTTTTTTTATATGCAAAATAATTTTAACTTTTTATTCTTGAAAGGTAAAAACTTTTTTTTTGGTTTGGGTCGAGTTTGTTGCATTCTTGTGTTGTTTTTTTGTTGTTGTTGTTTTACTGTTTTTTCTCTTTTAAGTAGAATTAAAAAGATAATAAACAAAAAAAAAAGTTTTAAAATAAAAAAAAAGAAAAGTTGTAAAATAAAAATTCTTTACTGTTTTTGTGTGCTTGCAGTAACTGCATAATCCTTGTGTTTGAACAAAACCTTTTTCAGTATCAATGAATATCAATATATTTTGTGTTAAAGATCTTACAAAAAACACAGGTCATTGCAAACAGTAATTTACTAATAAAACACAACGATCTAAATAAGATAAAGAAAAGACAAAAAAAAAAAAAAATGTAAGAAATAAGTCACATAATAAAAGTAGAACTTTGCACAAACCTATAAGTAACATTTTTAAACAGGCTTTTAAAAGAGTTAAAATATAGGTCCAACACTTATCATAATGTGTCCACACCTACATATGCATATGCAAATATACACAAATAAGAAATTATATAATGTACATAAACATAAAGAAAACAGATATATAGGTAAAGAATAAAGTGAAGCATAACTTTTTAGGTTCAAAGATTACCTCCAACATAACTCGTTGCTTCATATCTGAACTACACTAGAGAAAGTTCGTTTTTGATATCATTTAATACTTCTAGGTGCTGAGCATCATCATTGATTTTAGCATAATCATAAATGGAGTCAATGCACGCTTCATAAACTAACTTTGCACCCTCAATTTCAAACTTTGTTTCCAATACATCTTTAATTCCTTTCATTAATTTTCTAAAGCAACCAACATCATCTGCTGAATCTGAGACGAAATAACTCATAACTGAAGATACTGAACAAGATACTGCAGCGCTAAAGATCCATTCTTCATCAAGTGCGTTACTGAAATCTCTAAGTATGTCTTCTGTATTAATCTTCTCCTTTTCTGCTCTTGATTTCTGGGACCAAGATGGGCTTTTAGCACTTGCCATATATATTTACCTCAAATAAAGTATTATTTTCGTAGGTGATGTTAAGAAATAATCGTTTCTTGACTTACCTCTAATGTAATTCCTTTACGGAAAAGTTCTAGAACGTCATGGGTTTAATAGTTTTAATAGTTTTTACCAGTGAAAACCGTAAATTATATTTTCCATGAAAATTCACGGAAATTAAGAAGCAATTTTGGCTATTTTCCGTGAAAATGACGTATTTATAAGTGAACCAATCGACGTTTAAAAAATTTAAAGAATATTGGAGACAAGTATTGTGGTGTTTGAATATTTATAATATACTGACAATCGATTTATGTAGGATTAATTTTAGTATTCATTGACATATATTGTCAATCAAAATTAACAAAACAAGTATTTGTACAAACATTTGCTTTGTTTTTAAAAGCTTTAAGTAATTTTCGCTTAATAAAAACTTCGTTTGCTTAAAGATTAAACAAAGAAAGTTATATTAAAAGTTCTTAGTGTTTAATAGATAGCATAAAAATTTTATCCTATCTATTAAACACAACGAACCGTTAGTACAACTTCGTTTGCTTAAACTATATATATATATATATATATATATATATATATATATATATATATATATATATATATATATATATATATATATATATATATATATATATATATATATATATATATATATATATATATATATATATATATATTTGAGTTGATTTTTTTGCAATAAATGTTCGGTTAGGTCATAATCATTATGACCTAATCATAATGGTCATAATTATTATGACCATTATGATCATTATGATAATATCATAATGATCACCCTGCTACTGGTAACATCTAGTCCAGTACAACCATGCCACATAGTTGTAATAGATGTTACACATTCTGCTGCCTTGTAGAGTTTGCTTTTATAAGTAAAGGTAGGGAAAATTAACTCTGATATGAAATACCCCCTGCCTTAGGGTTCTTGGTTGAGGAGAAGTTAGAGATGGTATCTCAGAAAATGTACTCATATTAAACATGTTTTAATTGCACCTGACTACTGTCTTATAGAAGTACTTCTTTTGCAAAAACTTTACTAAGACCCTTCTTTATTTATTTGGCTGCCATTGATGTAAGCTTGTATTACATCATTTCCTGCTTATGATGATGAGCACTGGATGAATATTAACAGCGTCATGTTGAACATAGTCAGTTGTTTACTGCTAATAATTATCACAATGTTGTAGATATCCTTTTGTTGATTTATGGAAACACTTTTACTGAGTCCTCTAATTTTCATCTTCCTGAGTTAATGAGTAGTAAATCTTATTTACAAATCATTACAAAGTATCTGCTTTGGCTGACTTTTAATTGTGCTCACCATTTTAGTTATGTTTAATAGATAGGATAAAATTTTTATGCTATCTATTAAACACAAAGAACTTTTAATATTACTTCAATTGGTTATTCTTTAAGCAAACAAAGTTTTTATTTAGCGAAAATTTCAACTCCTAGTTGTGAAATTTTACTAAGCGAAATTTAAAACTTTTAATTGTGCTCACCATTTTCTTACACCATATTCCATTCTCTACCTTTATAAATATCTTATTCATCCCACTATGGAAGACAATTGTCACATTTGGGCGAGTTCTTCTAATGATTCACTTTCTCTTCTAGACAAGGTAAAAAATGTTTGTAAATATAGTTGGATCTTCTCCAGCTTACTAGATTTAGCTCCTGTCCCACCATCGTATGATGGCATCTATTTTTCTTTTTTATAGATACTAACATGGTCTCAGCTTCAGCAAGCTATCTTCTTTTATTCCACCAACTGTTACTCAATCTGACGTTAGTTGTCATTTAGCAAATTTGCATATACCTACTGTATCTGTTCCTTCGTGCGCTAAAAATCTTTATTCATCCATTATTATTTCTTGTGCATTAAAGGTTGGAATTCTCTCCTGTTCTCATGTTTTCCTAAATCACACGATTTGTAATTTTTTAATTGCAAATTGTATGATTTAGGAAAACATAAAAACAGGAGAGAATTCAACTTTTTCTTAACTTTTTTAACAATTCTTTCTCTTTTACTTTATCTTTTCTTGCTTAAAGTTTACTTTTTACTTTGTTTTTGTCACTACCAACAATGCAAGCAACACTATTTAAATTAGTAATTTTTGACAATAACCTTTGCCTTTTTTTTAGTTTAAAAAATGAAAACTTTTGAAATGTCTTTCACACTATTTAGTTTAATAGCCCTAAATTTATTTTCTAATTTAAATAGTGTCAAAGACATTGCAAAAGGTTTCATCTTTTACATATATTGCAAAAGGTTTCATTAAAGAACAATCTAGAGAAAAAAAAATTTTTGTTCTCTAGATTGTTCTTGTTAAAAAAAATAATGAAAGAATTTTAAACTTCTGTTTTTATACTTATATTAATTAAGATAATTATAAGTACAATTTATTTTATTTTAACATGTTATAAAATATGAGATTAAAATATCTTCAGGAAAATAATTGCTTGCAAGTTAGATACAATGATTGTTTGTTTCCCCTTTATAACTGGACTTGCCAATGTGATAATGCTGCTGGTTATGGAGTTCCGTGCTCTTTTGCTTTCTTTGCAATTAGATAAAAAAATATGAACTTATCTGATCTAGATCTTATTCATAAAATTCAATAATTGTTTTTGATTTGTATTAATAGTAGTAGTATGTTAAAAAATATTTAAAATGAATAAAATAATTTTAGGTGGTTTGTTCCTACCTATCAAATTGCAAATGTAAACAAGGGAACAATTTATCTAATTCATGCATGACATTTTCAATTCAGCCAGTGGCATTATGCAATTCCACTGTTAAGGAAAGATATAATACAACTTTGAGCCATTTGCAGCCTTTGGCATCTATCTTGTCTGATTTTACACCAAGTAAGTTTGATTTAGCTACTAAATGGCTGGAATCAGTTTGCCAACAATGCATATCTGGAGAGTGGGAACTGCAGGTAAAAATAATAAAATCCATAATCAATTTAATAAACAATAAATAAATAAAAATATTAAATTTTATTTGATAAGTTAAACTAAAGTTATACTTGCACAAGGCTGGGGCCAATATAGTCAAGGAAGCATTTTTTAATTCAATTTTAGTTGTAACTCTCTCAACTCTGAAATACAATCTCCAAGGTCGTTAAATGAAGATGCAAGTTAAACAACATATTTCTAGGGAGCATTGAACTGTAAACCACTTAATGATAAGCAAGAACCTATTATACTACCTCATTAAATCTCCTGATAAATCATTTACATTTATTTTCTTTATGTGCAATCCATCATGACTTGTAATCATAATGCTATTTAAATTTTGTATAGGTTCAACAGCAGCATTCTGAAGATGATGTTATTTCAGAAAATCTTTTCCAGACAAATGCTGAAATATTTCCTGAAAGTTCTTCTTTAACATTAGAATGTTTTTTTGCCTATTTCACCACAAGTTTCTCTACAAACAAACTCTGTAACTACATCAAAAACTTTTCCAACAATCACTTGTAAGACTTTTCCTGTTGAAAAAAGGTATACCACTAGAATTTTAGAAGACATTGACATTGTATTACGTAAACCACAGCGCTTTCCCCCAGATCGACCAGCTGTAAAAAAACAGAGACTTTCTTACAACGTAACAAAACCTCTTGAGAAACTTGGCATTTATGAAAAAGATTTTATTCGTTTAACTTGGTTTTTCAAAGATTCTATTGCACAAAATTCATTAGAAAGTGGTAGTAAAATCTCAAGTAATGATCTTTCTCCAACTGTACCTTATATCATTAATGATAAAAGAGCTAATTTACATGAGCTTAAACAATATTTTGATGAGTCTGCTTGGGCAGAAATTGAAGTGCGATGTAAGAGCACTTCATCCTATAGTTGGCCATGTTATCACTGTCAACAAATTTAATCAGCCAGTAAACTTCAAAAGTGGATTCAGTGCGATCACTGTTTATATTGGTATCGTTACTATTGGGTTGGAATTTCAAGAAAACCTAAAGGTCACATTTTACTATTAATACATATATTTGTAAAATGATAATTTAATTTAATATATATATATATATATATATATATATATATTTTAAATTATCATTTTACAAATATATGTATTAATAGTAAAATGATAATTTAAAATATTAGCGTGAATATAACTTAACGATAAGTAGATACTGATTATAATTTGTCTTTTATTTAAAACTTGTTCAAATTATACTTAAACATTTTTTAGACTTTTAAGCGTTAATTGATGTTTCGGCACACCAAAAGAACAACGGTTAAACAAAATTTATGTTTTTTTTTTAATAAAATTCATTTATGCAAGGCTATAACTTCATAAAATAGTAAGTAAACTTAAAAAAGAAATCTTAGTTTATTTTTAGTTATTATTAGTATTTTTTTAATACAGGTGTATTGAAGAAACTTATAGAAGAATGTAAAGATGGAGCTTCTGCACGAGCTATTTGTGAACTGGGTGATAAGCTTATTTTAGAAGAAACTAACAAGGTATACAAAAATTACAAAGATGTATCAAAGTAAAAGGTTACCTGACCAGATGCTGATTCGATGAAATACCTGTTTCACGACTGACAAAAAATTTTTTCTTTCCTCTAGGCTAACAATTTTTGTATGTGATATTTTAACAAACTTATATTGTTTGTTAATAAACAAAAAAACAAAAAAAAAAAAAACGAATGCAATTGAAAAGTTGGAACTTGTGTATACACTAATGA
Organism: Hydra viridissima; assembly: GCF_058129835.1. Taxonomy (NCBI): domain Eukaryota; kingdom Metazoa; phylum Cnidaria; class Hydrozoa; order Anthoathecata; family Hydridae; genus Hydra; species Hydra viridissima. Next base: position 5,689,738 of record NW_028324308.1, on the reverse strand, counting down.
TGACAGACCACACAAGGGTTTTGACACTCAGTAATTCTCTTATAACTTATATGATAGCAAAGATAAAGGTAGTTATGCAAGGATGGGCCAACAATTTTTGGACTCACTATATTTGCTATGTGGCAAAAAGATCTGCCTAAAGGTGTTTCTACTAATAGACATTCTGGATTTTCAGAACAATGAAGGAATCAAGTTGCAAGACTTTTCAAGTTAAACCCAGAAAACTATACTCATATATACGTCATTCCTTTAATGATTATGAATTCGCCCTAAAATAGAGAACTGTAAATTTTATGGGAATGAAATAAAAATAAGCACAGAAAATAAAGTAATCAAAATAAAGTTAAATAGAGAAAATGGAAGTCATTTTTTAAAATGTTCCCATTTAATTTTAATAATATAAAAAAAAATAAAAAAAAAAAAAAAAAAGGAATTAAAATGCATTGAAAAAAGTTCTTTTTCTTGATAGTGATGTGAAAAATCTGATCATAAAATGTTTTACACGGGAAAGATATACACGTAATAGGAGTAGTGCCGTGCCGTCTATGAGTGGTCGTCACCTTTTCCGAAGCTTGCATCATCCCTTCCTGAATGGTATTTTTTTAAACGAATACTTACATAGAAAGTTTTTTAATAGTAATTTAACAAATTTTTGTAATGTTTAATATAAGATAGCAATATTTTCGTTCCGCAAACTATTTTGTTTTTAAACCGATTCCGAAGTATGCAAAACATTAAGATAACTATCGTTTGGTTGAAGCGCAGCATTCCTCGTCCATTAGCGTAGATAATGAAATGGTCACTGGATAGGTCTTTTTTTTTTTTACCAATCAGAGTTAGGTTCTAAAACCAAATTTAAAAATCAAGAAAGCTCTTGAAATATCCTTTGATAGACCAAGTTATATTTATAAAAATGTTATATATTCAACTGAAAACAATTTGAATAAACACTTTATATAAAAAATGTCAAAATTTAAACCTTTTTTTATATTGACAATCTTGTTATTTTCTTTGCTTTCCATATTTAAACCATTAACGAACTTCTCAAATATCTTGATTCCTTCGTTCATACTAGTTTTAGTATAATCTAAAATTCGTCCCCAAACATATATTTATGAAATTATCATAATTAGCAGTATAGAAACGAACAAGAGTATGTAATTCATAAGTACCTTTATCTCCTTGAGTAGATTCGTTTCCAGTTTTTTTATTCTCGTCAAGTTCTTGAAAAAGTTGGCTTAAAAAATATACAATTAACAATTTATCAATCGACAATGTAGTAAATACAAATTAATCTTACAAAAACGTAATACTACATTTTTATACATTTATAAACCTGTTAAAAAAAGCACCTTAATGTAGGTACACTCAAAGGATCAAAAGTTTCAGCTGTATTTGGATCAATAGGTATACAAACTCGACCTAAGGGATTAACAAACGCTGAGATAATTTTAAGAAAACTGGTTTTCTTCATGTAAAAACTATTAATAAAATTTAAAAAAGCTAAGAAACAAGATTTCAAAAACTATTTCTGTAGATATTAGATGTAGGCACTGTTAGAGGACAAAGTCCTTTAAAGTACTAGTTAACTAAACTATTTATAAAAGTCCTTGAAAACAATATTGGGTTACTGAAGCAAAACAAAAGACAGTAAAAAAACAAGAACCTGTTTTTGGATGCACACAAAATGGACTCTTCAGCAAATGATTTAAACCTTTAGTGACATTAATATCTAACCTTGGGTATACATACTGAAACATAATTTCTTCTAGTGTATGTTTCTAAAAAATTACAGACATTTTAAAACTCTACAAAGTTTTATGCAGAATATTAGGGAAGAATATATCATCAGACAAAACATGAATATTTAAAAAAAGATTCTATATTTAGTCTTTTGTGACAAATTAGAAAACTGGAGATTTGTTTGTATTTACACTTGAAAACTATTTCATAATTTAGTTTAATAGATTAAACACAAAATATGAAAAAAAGACTTGTAGGTCTTTTACATTTAACACAACTTGTAACTTCTCAGATCTTGAATTACTTTTTAAAATTAGATATCAAATTCTGACAGCTGTTTTTTTAACACCATTTTCGGAAGAGTCAGTCATCTAGTGTACATTTCTAGATAAGCACAGCTATTTAAAAAAATTATGAAAAACCTGCTAGATCATTACATTACTGAATGACTTCTCCAGAACAAAATTTTCTAATTTTTTCCATTTTTCGATTGATGAAAGATTGCCTTGGTTCCAAAGAACTTCAACTTTATCACGTGTAGCTGAGAAATTAAATTTTTTAGGATAATAAAATTAAAACAGCAACGATGCAAAGAGATGGCAAATAGAAGCAATAGTTTTGGGTTCAAACTTTTAATTTTACTATATTTTTTTAAGATGACTATGGCATTCATAACATTAATAAAAAGGTCAAATGCATAAAAGTTTATATGAATATAGCAAGAGAAAAGTTACATTCATCAGGAATCAATTTTAGCATTAACTTCTGCTGCTCAACTGAGTCCAGAATATTTTGATCGGCAAGGTAATTTTCTGTAAAATACTTCTTTATTATAGAAGCAGCACGGCTGAAATTTAATGCAGAAAAAGAATTGGAAAATTTATTTCAAACCAAAAATAAAAAATGGAACAACACCATCAAAAGTAAAAAATAAGCAAGATTTACGCAAGTGAAGGATGCATTGAATTTCCTTTAAAATGAACTTTCTTTGATTGTGCATCACCTCCCTATAAAAAAAATGTTAAATTACCATGCTATGATGATGTAATGCAGTTTTATTTTGGTTAAAAAGTTTTGATTAACAGAAGGAGTATTAGCAACAACTCTTTTTAAGAACAAAACTTTCTACTCAGAGTTCAAAGTTAACATATTTTTATTACCTTAATAACACTTAGATACTCTGCCACTGCTGATCTCCCTTGCTGAGAAAGTTTTCTGGCACTTATATCTGCAACCCAGCAATGTATTCCACGACGACCACTATATACCCATAACCGGTGTTCAAATCCAAAATCCTCTAAAATTTAAAAAAAAAAAATCAAAAAAATTGTGTTAATATTTTGTAAATGAATTTTTTTTTTAACTATATGTAAGAGTTAACTATAGGATTTAAAAATCAAGTAAAAAACTGATGCAAACTTAGTTTTTAGAAAGCAACTATAACTACTACTAAACACTAGAGATAAAATAATTGTATGTGATAAAAAACTGCAGTATATATATAAACAAGAAAATATATAAAAAAACCTTCTAAGGCTCTATCTATTATCTTTAAAGCTATTGTCATCAGGGGCCAACATTTCTTACAAATTGATGCTCCACTAGATAAGATAATTTTTATGATAAATAATTATTAACTAGTGTAAATAAGTTTACTACTAAAAAATTACTAACAAATTATGATTAAAAAATGATGAGCATAAAAAAGATACCCGGGAGAAACTCACAAATGTGTTGATATCATGGTCACCAGATGTAATAAAACTTAATTCATTATTAGTAAATTTGGATTACCTGCAGCAAGTTCTTACAGTGTCATAATCTGTCATGTCAATATCAAATACCAGTTCTTTTTCTTCAGCTTTAAAAGCTCCAGCTTGCAATTGTTTATGGTCTTTAGGCTAAATAAAATAGAGTGAGCGTTGAATTAAAATTTTCTCTAATTTGTTTTTAAACAACATTTAAGAATGTTGGATAGTATATCTTTCATAAAAAAACTTTAAATAAAAAGAAGACTTGAAACTAACTTACTTACCTTGTGATTGTATACAGCACCTATGTCAATTTTGTATGGGACCTTTTTTTGCATCTCTTTTTCTAATTCATTGGCATCAACAAAAGATAAATATCGAATATATATGTCATCTTTTAATGTAAATGAAAATTCACGATTTTCAAAATAACTCTTGGAGCCTAAACATTGTGAAACTTGATTAAATAAATTTTTGTCAGTGAAAATGAAGATAGAATATTTTTATTTGATGTTATTGAGGATAATCAGGCTTTGTCATATCTGTTAGCTATCACATTTATACATCCTACAGATTATTAGATTTATCAAATTAGGACTGTGGCAATCTTTAAAGCTGAAAATTTAAAAAGTTTTTAAACCAATAAAAATGTGAAGGAGTTTTCCTACCGTACTTTGCTAATTCTTTCTAGGCTGTTTTTTTTTTTTTTTTTTTAAACAAAATTTATCTTAACTATTAGTTAGGATTAAGACTATTATTCCTACCTTCGCCATACTGCAGCCACTTGTGATAAAGTTTGTAAGGAAACAATCTTTTATAATATTGCTTCAATAAATCACTTAAGTCGCTTTGATCATAAGTTTGCTGTTTTGAATAAGTAATTGTATCATTCATCTAAAAAGTTTGTCAAGAATTAAAGAATTGAACTACTTGAAACTTGCTGGGTTTGTGTATAAAAAATATATATAAATACTCAAAAGTCTTTTTTTTTACATATTTTCTTTGTATGACACAAAGTGCTAGTTTGTATAATGATACTAAATAGAATGATACAGAGAGAGCAATACAAAGAATGATAGCATGATATAAAGAGAATGTAGAATGATATAAAGAGAATAAAAAGAAAACGACTTATATACTTTTTTTTGGTACAGAGTAAGAATATATTATTTCCTTCAGTTTATATATTTAGCATGTGAATTACAACTAAAATATCGTAAGATATATTAAGGTATTAACTAAAAAGGTCTTTTACAACATAGCTACAAATCTGGGATAGTTTAAGTATCCTTGGCATGTTTTTTAATCATCGTATATCTTTAACTATCTTTTAAAGTTATTCCTTTACATGTATTTAAATGATTTTAAGTAAAAAGGTGGACTCTTGTTGCTTGTGGGAACTTTATACACAAATTTCCCGCGCAAACAAAAGTTGCCGACTAATTGTTACACAGAGCGGAATTCACTTGTTTAAACTTTTTTTTTTCTTTAAAAGCCTCTTAAAATCATGCCAGTTATTTAGGTATCAAAAATTTACTGGAGGAAATATTTCATTCAAATTTATTTAAAAGCCTTTAAGTCTTATTGATAATTTTAAAATTGAAAAGAATCGATGAAAGATGAAACCGTTGAAAAATTTTAAAAGTATAAAACCTTTATTCGGCTATTCTGCCATTTACGGTCACGGTTTTAGGTTGGCCGAATAAAGGTTTTATATCATACGCTAGAGATAAAACAATCGAGGTCGATGTGTTTTGAAGTCGAAGTCGAAGCTTCGACGTCGCAAAAAGTCGTGTGTGAACGTGTTTCGAAATCGTTAAAAGTTGTATGAAATTTATTTAAACGGTTTTCAAAATCGTATTACTTCGAATAAAATTTATTTTCGCGGTTTTCAAAACCGTAAAAAGTTGTATAAAATTTAATTTGAAGGTTTTCAAAATCGTATTAGTTCAAATAAAGTATATTTTCGCGGTTTTCAAAATCGTAAAAAGTTGTGTAAATTCGAAAATGGCGTGTGGGTAATTCCGCATCAAATCACTCAAAATTTAGAAAATTTTGAACCATGGGTCCTCAAATTTTTTAAAAATTTCAGCTAAAAATGTTGAGCGGTTGACAAGATACTGCAATTTTAATATTGACCTGGTTTCCCAAAATGACCCGGTTTTCATAACATTCTGAAAAAACATTTTTCTTAAAAAAATAAGAAATAAAAATGACAAAAATATGAAAATAAACATATATAATGTTTTTTTGATGCTGAATTCAATAAAAGTACTTAAAATGCTCAAAATAAAAGGAACATGCTTAAAAGTTAATAAACAACTAGTTTCTATAAACCAGCTTTGGGGCCCAATATCTCAAAACACCCCTGTCAAATTTTTTTTTTTTTTTGCTGTTAATATTTTCAACAGCTTATAATCTTACTAGGCACAAAAAATCTAACTGGAAAAACAACTGAAACTTATGGAACTTTAATTTCAATGATCTATTACTTTTTGAAGAAATTATTTTTTAAAAAATGCAAATTGAATTCTGTAAAATATTATATTTAGTTTATAGACTCCTTAAAAAAAAAAAAAAAAAAAAAGAATTTTGTTATATTTAAGGAAGTCTTAATTATATGATAACTTAGTTATTTGATCTTAACAACTGAAATAAACATCCTGTTTTGTTTTTATATAAAAACTGAATAAGTGTGATATTGATGTGCATTTGTTTTTAAAATTTTGACAACTATATTTTGTAAAAGTTTATAATAACTAGTTTATAAAAAGTTCAGTTATAAAACAATATTTATTGGTAAATTTTATCTAAATTTTAACAAATTAATAATTTCATATATATATGTTTCATATATATATATGCAGATTGTATATATATATAAATATATTTATAAAGAAAATAACCAATATCTATCAGTGTAAAAAAATATAAAACAGAGGGATTCTGAAAAGGATTGAATTATTTCTTTATCAAAAAATTTTCCAATCTGTCTAAATTACATATATTCACTGATGGTTGCGCAGGACAGTACAAAAATTGTAAAAGCTTTTACAATCTATGTGAATTTGACCTTAGAAAGTGAATTTGACTTAAAAGTTGAATGGAACTTTTTTGCCACGTCCCATGGAAAGTCACCATGCAATGGGATTGGCGGTACTGTAAAAAGGTTAACAGCACAAAAAAGTTTAAAACGACCATACAGAAACCAAATTCTCACATCAGAAGCTATGTATGAATTTTGTATTGAGAAAATCAAGGTTGTTAACTTCATTTACATAAAGGGATTGGACTTACAATTGCAACATGAAGAGCAAAAAGAAAGGTACACTGGTGTAACAACTCTACCTGGTACTGGTAGCTTTCATCAATTTATGATCTTGGAGATTACAGGGTTGGGGCAAAGAGGTGTAGTACAGACATTAATTATTCAATAATCCACAATCTTAAAAAGAAACAAGATATATTTCAACTTGATACTGTTGCTTAAGGTTGTTATGTAGCTGTAGTCTGTGTAGTAATGGATCGGCATTGTAACTAAATCTAACCTAGAAGAAGTTGATGCTTAAGTTTAATTTCTTCACCCAAATGGTCCATCAATCTGTTTTAATTGGCCTGAAAGAGACAACTACTGTTTTATTCCCAACACCAACATATTGAAAAAACTATCTGTTCCACAAGCTTGCTCTAGTTCCGGTAGAAACTTTGTGTTTGAAAATGCTGAAATAGAGGAAGTACAAGTAAAATGGGAACAATATTGTAAACTATTACAAACACAGTCAAAATAACTTACATCTTCGATACCTTTAAAAATCTTGTATATTTAAGTGACTGTTTAAATTACGATTAACTTATTTTTATTTTATTTACAAATATTTTTTGGGAATTTCTTCAAAAAGTAATAGATCATTGAAATTAAAGTTCCATATATTTCAGTTGTTTTTCCAGTTAGATTTTTTGTGCCTAGTAAGATTATAAGCAGTTGAAAATATTAACAGCAAAAAAAAAAAAATTTGACAGGGGTGTTTTGAGATATTGGGCCCCAAAGTTGGTTTATAGAAACTAGTTGTTTTATTAACTTTTAAGCATGTTCCTTTTATATTTGAGCATTTTAAGTACTTTTATTGAATTCAGCATCAAAAAAACATTATTTATGTTTATTTTCATATTTTTGCCATTTTTATTTCTTATTTTTTTAAGAAAAATGTTTTTTCAGAATGTTATGAAAACCGGGTCATTTTGGGAAACCAGATCAATATTAAAATTGCAGTATCTTGTCAACCGCTCAACATTTTTAGCTGAAATTTTGCATGTAATATTTTTTTATAATAAGGAATAATGTGTCAAAATATAACACAAAAGGAAGACACATGGTTCAATGGACTGGGTGATTTGATGTGGAATTACCCGTGTTTTAAAACTGTTTAAAAAAACGGCTTTCAAATTCACTTCCAAAAATTTAACTGTCTTCGAAATCGTTTAAGTAAACGAAACGAGTGCATACAAAAAGTAAACAAACGAACGTCGCGTTACTTCGTTCAGGTTTTAAGCTCAATGACTTCAAGTTCAAGTTTAATGACTTCAACTTCAAGCTCTATTAGCAAAAATTTTAAAGTGAAGTGAACTGATAACCCATATTTTAAGCTGAATTTGTATGTGGCTGTACTAGTACTGTTATGCTTTTCCCTTCTATTCTCCTAGACTCCTACTCTATCCCTTAGATTTGGAAAAAATCACAATCGATGAGAAGCTAACTATGTTCAGGTTCAAAGACATCGGTATAAAGTAAAGTGAAGTGATAACTGGTTTGGTATATGCTAGCAATCTCTGCCCTTCTATTTCTTAATAATAAAAATTTGAAGTATACACTACAGTAACATTACAGAAATACAGAATATACAAAAGATATGCTAAAACCCTTTCATTTAATAATCATTCCAGATTTCATAAATCCAATTTCTTACACATGTGAAAAAATTATTTGCATATTATCGATTACCTAATCTAAAATAATCCTAGCATGCTTCCCTAGTAAAGAATATTTAGTTGTCCGCTTCCAGTCTTTCATTCTCATTTTTTTGTGCAAGTTCCTGGCCTTGGGAGCCTAAATGATGTCTGTCTCACCTTTCCAGTTCAACAATACTGGAGTTTACATTTTTTTATCATCATCATCATCATCATCATCATCATCATCATCATCATCATCATCATCATCATCATCATCATCATCATCATCATCATCATCATCATCATTTTGATTTCTGTCTGGAGCAGATCTTGCTGCCATTTGCTCTTCCATGGAGTGGTATTCCCAAATTGGTACAAAGGAGTTTAAGAGATCGAAGTTCTCGTTGATGAAGACCAACTTCTCAGTGGTTTTTGGAGACAACCTGCATCTCTTTTCGTGGACCACCTGTCCAGCTTCACTAAAGGCCCGCTCACTTGAGGCACTTGAGGCTGGCAGGCAATAATACTCCCGTGCAAGTCCTGCCAAGATGGGCATCTCTTTGCGATGTGTCCTCCACCAGTCAAGGACATTAACCTTCGAATCTATCACAGTTGTTTCTCTGAATTTTGCCCACTCAACGGAAATCGGAGGACCCTCAGCTGTAGCATTTGTCTGCCTGAATTGGCTGGGCACAGTCTAAAAGAAAGGAAGGATGTTAAACATTTAGTAAACTTTGTGTAACTTCGCTTTCTTTATTCTAAAATTGTTTAAATTCAAATAATTTTTAAAAAGTTCGTTTAACTTTGAACCGCCCCCCCCTCTCCCCCGTATGGCATCGTATCCTCAAATTAAAATTTTTATGACTTTGTTTGTTCGATTGCATTAAGATTAGGAGATGTATATTTAACTAGTTTTAAAGAAATTTATTTTATATTATACTTAATAGCTATTACCTTTGCTGCTGCCTTCCAGAATTCAGTCTCACCATCATCTTCAAGAAACTCATCGGTGATCTCATCTGAGACATTGATTGTACCTTGCTGGTTTGACATCCAGTCTGCTGTTGTAGGATGACTGGTTTTCAACTTGTCAAAAATCTCATCCCTGACACCATAAGCGTGCAGTTGTTGGCCTTTCAATAAGGGGTGCAACAGGCAACCTACAGCATAAAGCAAGATGTCACATCCTCCTCTTGGGAATCGTTTCTCAAGTTTTACAATGAGCTCAACCATGAATGGACCTACTCCAGTGACACTGTTCTTTCTTATTTCTTTGACCCTCAGAGAAGCACACCTATCTACAAGATGAACAATGGCTGTCAGTGCTCTATCCATTGTAATTTTCTTATCACTCGACATTGACTCAGAGATGACTCGGCATGTGGTCAGGAGTGGCAGAATGGTTGCAACCAGCTCAAATTGTTCATCCGTAGGAATGGGTGTGGTCCATTCCTTTTTGTCACCCCGGAGAGCACACAGCACACTTTGAAGATGGTTGATGTCTAGGAGCATCATCTGGACAGAGTTCCATCTGGTTGCACAAGGAGCAGTGATCTTTCTGTAGGGTACTGAAACAAAAACTAAAATAAAATTTCGCAAAAAACTTCGCATGAAATCGTAAACTCTTAGAAAACTTTGTTTGAAATTAAAAAATATTTGTAAAAATTTGACATTAAGTTGTAAAACTTCGTATTCGTATCTACTTAAAAAGTTAAAAATATTACCATTCATCTCGAGGCACTTCTTTTTCAACACCCCTTCAGCAAGAGGAGAGTGATGGACTTGGGCGGAGATTGTCCTGCATGCATCGATAGCAGCCTTGATATCAGGCTGTTTGTTGACAGCCCTTTCCAGGGCCATGTTAAGCTTGTGGTCAATGCACGTGATTGAACCACTTTCAAGATCAGCAATAGTCTCTGACTTCCTCAGTGCAGCTTTTATATTTGAAGCTTGATCACACACAACAACCCGCTTCTTGACCATTTTGAGTGACTCAAAACGTTTAACCAAGTTGTCCAACTGAGTAGCAATGTTCTGACCAGTGTGCTTACCTGGGAATGGAACAACTCCAACAGTTACCTTTTGTAGAACAAACTCTTTGGTGATGTAATGAAGAGTTACCGCCATGAATGGGTCGTTGTTGCGTGAGGTCCAGATGTCAGTGCTGATTGCAACTCGGTTGCAATGAGGAAACTCCTTGTCAAACATGCTCTTCATAGCCATCTGCAGATTCCTATAGAGGAGAGGTAACTTGAAGCGAGCCATGCAGGCACCACTTTTAACCTTAAACCTTGAATCAAAGTGGGCAAGCAGTCTTTGGAACGGGATAGAGTCACATATGGAGAAAGGCTGATTGTCAGTTGCAAGGTAAATCATGAGCTCCATGTCACCACGAAGTTGAGTGGTGCTCTGTGTTGGATAGCATAAATTCTTTCTGGCTTCTAGAACCCTTTTTCTTTTCCTGTGACCTAAAAAAAATTGTATACATTTGTTAACATTGAATTAACCCCGGATTTCGTTGTTTACATAAAAAAAAAAGTTGTATAACTTCGCTACATCGCATCGTAAGATCCATTAAGTAGCTAACTTACCAGTGCCAACTGTTTCCAGTTCATCTTCTGCCTCTTCAATTTTGTCCTCCTTGGCAGCTTCTGCCTCATTCTGTATCTTTTGATTCTGACACATTTCGATGTACTCATCCTTATGGTTGGATCGCAGGTGACAACTCAGGGTCGATGTTGACCCAGTATTCATTTTTAGGTCCTTCTTGCAGATATTGCACACACCATAGGCCTTATCTCCTCTGTATTCCTTCAGGAAGTACTGCCAAACCAGCGAGCGATGGGTCTTTGGCATATTTATTTAATGTTTTACAATGTTTAAATCTTGTTAAATAACATAAACAACGTTATAAGGTTTTCAAATTCGTTAAATATAATGTAAACAAAATTATACGATTTTCATAACCGTAAAATTTTGATTTACAACATTTTGCGGCTCTGAACATCGTTTTAATTAAGTTTTAACAACTTTTAAAGGTTTTCAAAGTCAATTAAATTTAAAGTTACGGATTGTTACGGCTTTTAACATCGTTTTAATTAAGTTTTAACGACTTTTAAAGGTTTTCAAAATTGATTTAAAATTAAAGCTACAACTTTTTACGGCTTCCGTAACCGTTTAATTGACTTTTTTTCGAAGTTGAACGGATTTCAACTCCGTTTAATTTAAGAAACTTCGCCTAACTGACGGCTTTCAAAGTCGAACAAAAAATATACGATTTCGAAAACCGTATCTCGATTGTTTTATCTCTGTCATACGCTTATAATAACGTCGTTTGTAACACAAATGTTGTAGACGTTTATAGGGAATATTGATAAGTGGAATAACTGACGTTGAGATTGCCCAGTAGCAATTAGGGGCTAACACGTAAAGGGCCTAAAGGTCATTAGTTGTTTGGGATGGGTAATGATTGAAAAAATCGTAAAGCAAGTTCATTGCGACCACACAATGAGAATTTAAATAATGAGCAACAATGCTGAAGTTAAAATACAAACGTACGCATGTTTTCGTTTTGTTCTACATAACAGATAGACAAGGTTTACAGTTCACTGTTTTCATCATCTACTAGCAACAGATTATGAATACACGTCGTGTGGCGCAATATTCATTGCAGGCATGTTTGCTGCAGGAGTTGCAGCACTGACAGCGTCCTTTCTTCAGCTTCTTGGCTGACGGTGACTTGCAAGGAACATCTCGCGTTTCACGTTGACTATAAGGAGATGTTAATAACCGTGTAGACTTCTGATGATCAGTCGAACTTCTGCGACAGAAGTTCGACTGGTCATCAGAAGTCTACACGGTTATTGTATCTCGGACAGCTCTCTCAAAAAGCAGTTTTGTAGCGAATGGTTTCTTTTGTGCCAGCTATTTGTGCATCAGCGATTGGTGCACCGTTTCCAAGGGTATTGGTGAACGAGTTGATCCTGTGAGTTTACAACACTCTTAGTCTCGTTATATTATGTTATGATTTCAGGCCTGTTGGCTTTTTCTGCATTCATATCTGAGTCATGCATCATTTACAACAGCAAAACGCTGAATGCCGAAAGCAATATTCCTTTTCAAAAATTTTTTTTAAAAACTTTTAAAACAGAAACATGGAAGGGCTGCAGAAGGACAGCTAAATAGAGCTTCTGCTAAGCGTTAAAGATTTACGTTATAAAGAAACAATCTTGTTTCCTTCGATACGTAGGAAATAAGGGTTTCATTCTTTGTGAATTCAATAAACGACGAGAGCTCTGGACGGTTTTTATTAAGAAGAAATTTTGGAGGAATGAACGCCTTGTTCTTGCGAACCGTGCCGACAAGTGTTAGACCTTTAGATAGCAGTTACTGCATCATGTCAAAATCTGTAAAGTAGTTACCACAGGTAATATTCCTTCTTTCATACGGTTGCTTCTTTCATACGGTTTCACCAAAGCTTCGACCATTTTTCTTCCCAAACCACATACGGGATACCATTCAAAGGTTGAAACATTTTGGAATTGCATACACATCACATTTTCAGGCCGTACTTGTCTGGCATGGACGGCATAAATTGCCGGAAAAGATATCAGCTCCGAATTGGCTCTAATCGCTCGTCAACCTTGATGTTTTTTCCTAGTAGATAGTGTTTCTATAGATTGATATTTATTTTGTTCCAGATGTCACAAAAGTGAACAAAGTTGTCTGTAGATTTTCTTCCAAGGCGCGTTATCTTGTTATCAAATCTATGGTGAGTAAAATATGGTAAATAAAAAATATGGTGAACAAAAATATGGTGAATTAAGTTCAGATTTTAAGATAGTTTTGTTTTAGCTAAGACATAATTTTGACAATTTATGCTGACTCGGCATCAAAAATTGCTTTTTTGTGTGTATTTTTGTGTATTTTGTGTATATATATATATATATATATATATATATATATATATATATATATATATATATATATATATATATATATGTGTATATATATATATATAGTAATAAAGATGATTTGACCCTTCATAAAGTTCACCACAGCTTTGTAAAGGTTCTATATGTTCTTCTATACTTTGTTCAGAGATAAAATCTTTAAGATTTTCGTTGGGATTTTTAGGGATAAAATCTTCCCAATTCACAAAAGGAGCCCTTCGCTGATTAAGTATGTTTACATAAACTTTACGTATTGCATTTGCATGAGAACTTATTACGTTTTTTAAAAGGCCCTATTGCCTTTTTTTTTTTTCACTAGGCCTATCGTCGATTGTTTTTTATATAAAGACACCAACCATGAATCAGCATTTAAAAAAGTTTACATATTTAGACATACAAAATTACGAAAATCCAGGAAAGGTTTTAAATGTATAAAGAGTTCTATTTAATTAAACCTCATAAAATTAAATTTCTTTAAAAAGACTGATATAGAAAATTTTTGGGAAAAACCTAACGCTGAAGCTTAAATTTTACAAAATTGGACTAACGTCAATAAAATAAAATTGGCGGTTGTTCATTTCTAAAATCGCTCCAACGCCATTTCAATGATAAAAAAAAAAAGTGGGTCCAATTTTGTTCTAATGTCATTGGTTGTTGGCTAAAGTCATTAATGGTTGTTTTTTTTTTGTTTGTTTTCAACGGTTTGCTCTGAGTTTATTCACAAATTTTTAAGTTTAAATTATTGTTTAAGATTATTAGCGAAATTCATGTCTTCAATTTATCCTTTAGTAAAAGAGATTAATAATGTAATTTATCCTTTAGCGTATAATGGAGATTAATAATGTAATTAGCAATTCCTTGTTTCGATTGAGATTTTCATTATCCCAACTAATTTTCTAGACGATTTTGGAAAAATTTTTGTATATTTTGTACTTTCTACACAGCTTACTTTATCTATCAGATGAAAAATCTCTACAGTTTTCCCGTCTTAAAATAAACCTGGTCAATATTTTTTGGCATTTGTCATAGTCAGCATCGTAAAAATGATTCATTAATGATGATTTAAATAAGTTAGGTTCAAAAATTACAACTTTTATCTCAAAGTTGTAATTTTTGAACTTAACTTATTTAAAACTATAAATATGCAGTATGTATATTTGCATGGAAATTATAATTCTTAAATAATCAAAAAATAGTAAAATTCGTTTTGTAGAACTCATATATATATGTGTATATATATATATATATATATATATATATATATATATATATATATATATATATATATATATATATATATATATATATCCCAGTGAGAAAGGTAGTAAAGGTCCGTTAGCGGCGCGCCGACGCTAGTTAAATATAGATGGGCCAATAGCGGGCCTTGCATGGCGCAACAACGTCGGCATACCAAGAGTGGACCTCATGCTAATTTGAGCTGGCAAGCCGACGGCAGCTTGCCCACAGCTAACTTATAGCGAACCATTAGTGGCTGCCCGACGTTGGAAAACAAACGGTGAACCAGCGTCGGACCGCGAAAGGTTACCATGCGTTTTAAAAACTGCACCAGTTGATTAATCACGAAATAGTAAGAAAGAAGTTAAAATTAGTAAGAAAATAATTCTTTTCTTACGAAACGATGAAGAAATCGAGTAGGTACAAACGGCGGGGCGGAGCGGATCAGCGGGGCGGAGCGGATCAGCGGGGCGGATCATTTAAACGGTACAAACGGCGGAGCGGATCATTTAAACGTTACTAAAGCGAGTTATATTTCATTAAAAAAAAAGATTCAGATATAGTTTAAATTCACTAATGATATAACATTTCGAAGGAACTTGCATATTACAATTTTATTAAACGACAAAAAAAAGTATATAAGTTTATAATATTTTATAAATTTTATGAACTCAAAAAACAACGTGATCCGCCAATTTGTATCAAGTGATCCGCCAATTTATATCAAGTGATCCGCCAACTTATATCAAGTGATCCGCCTAATATTATAATTGTTTGAATCAAACTCCTTTAATTTTAATGATTGTTTTACAAAAAAACAAGGTGATCCGCCAACTTATATCAAGTGATCCGCCTAATATTATGATTATTTGAATCAAACTCCTTCAATTTTAACGATTGTTTTACAAAAAAACAAGGTGATCCGCCAACTTATATCAAGTGATCCGCCTAATATTATGATTGTTTGAATCGAACTCCTTCAATTTTAACGATTGTTTTACAAAAAAACAAGGTGATCCGCCAACTTATATCAAGTGATCCGCCTAATATTATGATTGTTTGAATCGAACTCCTTCAATTTTAACGATTGTTTTACAAAAAAACAACGTGATCCGTCAACTTATATCAAGTGATCCGGCAAATATTTTGATTATTTGAATCAAACTCCTTTAATTTTAATGATAGTTCTACCAAAAAACGAAGTGATCCGCCAATTTATATTAAGTGATTCGCCTAATATTTTTATTGTTTAAATGAAATTCTGTAAAGTTAAATGATTGTTCTACAAAAAAAAAACGTGATCCGCCGATTTATATCAGGTGATCCGCCTACTGTTGTCATCGGCCAGAGTGAATGTTTATTGCTTAAAAACAAAATCTTACTTGAAATTCTTTTATTCAACTGCTTATTAAACTGCTTATTCATCAAAATACTCTTCTTATCACAAAATTCTTTTTCTTTTTAAAAATCCTCTTTAAATCTCTTAAAAATTCTTTTCTCTTAAAATCCTCTTTAAATCTCTTCTTCTAACAAAAACTCCAACTTCCTAGATTCTTTTTTTTTTTGAGCTTTTATAGTTTTTGCTTGTTTTCCTGTTGCGATATCTTTTCATTTATTTATATGGCAGGTTGATGAGTCTTCATGTTTACGTCTTTTCTCGGTTGTTGTTTTTAACTTAATTCTTTTTGCTTTATCATTTATTGATGTGAAGAGTGGACGAGTCATCTTGTGGGTATCTTTTCTGATCGTTGTTTTTAACTTTTCTTATTATCGCTTTATCATTTACGAGTCTTCGCGTTTACATCTTTTCTCAGTTGTATTTAACTTTTCTTCTAACGCTTTATCACTTATTTATGTGAAGAGTTGGTGAAACTCTGTAAAGTTTAATGATTGTTCAACAAAAAAAAAAACGTGATCCGCCGATTTATATCAAGTAATCCGCCTACTGTTGTCATCGGCCAGAGTGAATGTTTATTGCTTAAAAACAAAATGTTACTTGACAGTGTAAAAAAAACTCAAAGCAAAGTTTGGAATGAAAAAGAGAGGGGGCTACACAACATGAATTTTAATTAAATATATTATTAAAAGATTTTATTTAAAGTAGGTTTTATTTAGTAGTAAACTTACGTAAAACTTTTAAAAGAAAAACAAAAGCCATTATCAAAATGCAAGATATATTTACCATGAGGAACTAAAACTGCAAGGTTGTGGTTACTGATGTAATGGATAACAACAAGATCTGTCCGACTCAGGTCACAGTACACAAACTTCTGGAAATCATTTGAAATTCCTGTTGGTATAACTGTGGCAAAATGGATCTTTGTGTAAAGTGGCAAAGCCCGAGGAATTTTACTGGAACCATTTTGCTTCCACCTATACCCATCTGCCCGCCAATCGTCTAAAAAAAAAAAAATAATAATGATAATAATAATATATATTTATATATACACACACATATACATTGCATATACAATAAACAACCACAATATTTACATGCAACATCACTTGGTAACAAATAAGGAGAATTTAAACTTTTTTGTGAACTAAAAAGAGCATGATTTAACAACTCATCAATTGTATAGTTAGTAGGTTCCACAGTATAAAATAAAAATAGATATGGCAGGCAAAAAGATGGAAATTGCTGGAATTATTGAAATTGCTTTATACATGGAGAACAACTTCACATCATATAAATTAAGTGACAGTAATCAGGACAACCAAAATTGTTGAGTAAAAAGAGCAAAAATATAAGCAAACAAACAAAGTTCAAAACATGCAGAGGTAATAATAAAAAATGCAGCTGAGAACAAACCAAGTTTATACCAAGGTACAAATTCCTTATAAACAAAACAGAAAATTTATGGAACATATTCAGGGTGTTAGCTAGCCTAATCATTAGCCAAATGGCACCGAGTATACTGTAGAATTCCCAATGGGTTTAAAGTTTCCAAAATTCAATACCTCTTTTTTTTTTTTTTAGTAGTAGTAGTAGTAGTGGTAGTAGTAGTAGTGGTAGTGGTAGTAGTAGTAGTAGTAGTAGTAGTAGTAGTAGTAGTAGTAGTAGTGGTAGTGGTAGTGGTAGTGGTAGTGGTAGTGGTAGTGGTAGTAGTAGTTGTATAGTTGTATAGTAGTAGTAATCTTAGTTGGCCTCATTTTATGATTTCCCTAGCTCTGGCGCTACAAATTTTGCCCTCATATTACAATATTTTGCCTGCGTAACAATATTAAGTTACACAGAATGTTCTCATCTTACAAATCTGCCCTTATGTCACAAAATGTACATAGCATGAGGGCAAAAACTGCACTCATGTTAAGCTACATAGTAACATCAGGGCATTTGTCATAAAAGTTATTTATTTTAAGATAAACGATTTAGCAAGCAAATTGGTCAAATTAAACATGGGAAAGTTTGATGTATTAGTGGAATGATTAAGATTGATATAGCAATAATTTTAGATTTATAATATAGTTAGAACGATAACATATTAATAAATAATATTTATGTTGAACATATATGTAATAATATCTAAAATAAATTGAATAATGATATTGACAATATATTAATTAAGATTGATAATAAAGTTAACTAATACCTTAATCTAACTTTATTATCAGCAATAAACATAAATTTATTGCTACCTAGGTAGTAATTAATCTGCGTTTATTGATAAACCAACAATGTTATTGAACTTTTTGTTGACTAATCATACTAATTAATAATACCTTTGAGGTCCTCATTGATGTAAGTTCTATGTTTTTTTGGTACTATAACTAATAGAGATTTACAGAGATAAAGAATAGAATCAGGAGTAATAAAGTAGCAAGCATGGTAAAGAGATACAACCTTAGCAGATGGTTAAGATCAGAAGTAAGATTTGATCCTAGAAGTCAAAGGGTAGATGACTCATTCAGTACATTACTGTTCATAAATATAGGAAGATCTAGATTTTTGCGATAAGGATTCCCCGAAAAAAATTTAGTCTTATCTGAGTTAGAGATAATTCTCTATCAAAAAAAGAAAAAATATTATAATTTCATTTTCATTGCAAAATTATAAGTTTAATTTTATAAAAAAGTTTTGAAAAGTTATAACTTTGAAAATATGTCTCACCCATTTTAGGGCTAGAAGTTTGGGTTACATGAGGGCTTCGAACCGGGATTATAGATATATTTCTGTTTATCATAAAATATATTCCTGGCTAACACCCCAACATTGCCAACAAATGTAAACAGTTTCAAGAACAAATTAGACAAATATTTAGCATTAAAAAAATTAACTTAATGAGTTTTAATAGTAACAAAAATTTTTAATACTAATAAAAAGTATAAAAAATTTAAACAAAAATTACTTTTGGTCTTAAGTCTTCTAAGTAGTTTTTGTTTAAATTTTTTATTCTTTTTATTAATATATAACTATATTATCAAAAGTGAGTTGTCAAAGTGAGTTTCTAATTCACTCGCTGTTAACACATAGCTATGTGTTAACAGCGAGTGAATTAGAAACTCACTTTATATACTACTACTAAATCATATTTTATATACTACTACTAAATTATATATACTACTAATAAATTATAATTATAATTATAATAATAATACACATTTTATATACTACTACTAAATTATAATAATATTTTTAATAATATAGCAGCTACTATATTGTTATAATTTATGATTGTTTTTAGGCAAGTACAATGAAAGCACATTGGTGCTCACATTTTAAAATCATAACACAGATACTTTTAAACAGCATGTATAAAAAAGGTCATTTAAAAACCTGCAGATTATTTTCTATAGCATGTCTTACACTGACATAATATAAAATAGACACAAGCATGTAAGTTTGTTATGGAGCCATTTTACAATAATAAATAAATCTTCAAATAAATTATAATAGGAAAGACAATTTTTAGCTTCAAAAATATGTTGCATATTAAATGACATCTTGAAAATATTCAATATAATATTAGACATTTAGAAGTCCTTACATATTTAATTTTACATATTAATAAGATATCTTGCTTTACTATAGCATAGCCTTAAGTAAAGGATAAACTATGCCTAAGTAATGTTAGATTTTACTTTAAACATATTAAAAGAAACAAAGCTATATACAGTCTTGTAGACTACATGTAGGCTACAGTCTACATTGTAGATTACAGGTATAACTTCTTTAAAGTCTAACTTTACTTTAGGCATCGTAATTGATTTTTACTAGTATAATCCAAAAACTATGCTATTTACTACATTATACTATTTTAGTATACAAATATATTTTAAAAATACAAATACTATACAAGTGCACTGAAATACTGCTGCCTAACCTTTTTCATGATTCACTTGTATGACATAAACTTCGCCTGCCTTAGGATTGTTGAGTGTAGTTGTTCTATCTTCATTATTGCTCTTGGCGATAAGATTTGCAATAACCTCTATTTTAAGGTGCTTTATGCTACCTATCAAAACAGGCACAGCCATTTACTAAAAAGTCATCATAAAAAAATTTAGCAATATGTTTGTTCAGGTTGAATTCGTTAGCAGAAATTTGACTATTAAAAGTGCCGTGTCACTTGAATGATCCGCTCCGCTGATCCGCCCCGCCCCGCCGTTTGTACCTACTCGAAGAAATCTTATGGTTAAACTGTGTCAAGAAAATAAGAGTTTATGTTCAATTTTAACTTTCAATTTTATTACAACTTAAAATTGAAATTAGTACACTCTGTTACAAAGTTGTAAATACGTTGCCAAGAATTTTATTTTGACACTGATAAAATGTAATCGCACTTCTGTGATAAAGTGTACTATATGAATATATATACTTTATATATATATATATATATATACATATATATAATATATACACATATATATATATATATATATATATATAAGCTATTTCAAGTTGTATTATTTTCAAGTACAATATCTCGTGTTCATATAAGAGTGCTCAATATTTGGTATATATATATATATATATATATATATATATATATATATATATATATATATATATATATATATATATATAATATATATATATATATTATATATATATATATATGTATATTATATATAATATATATATATATATATATATATATATATATATATATATATATATGTATATATATGTATATATATATATATATATGTATATATTAATATTTTTATTATCATATATATACAGACATATTATATAACATTATATATATACCATTGTATAAACATACATATATATATGTATATATATATATATATTCATATTTTTATTATCATATATACATATTATATAACATTATATATATACCATTGTATATGCATATATATATATATATATATATATATATATATATATATATATATAAATGTATATACGTAAAACACATATTAAACAAAAATTACTCCACAGATATATATGTCAAGCTACTGGAGCAAACAGAGAAGACTCCATGCAGATGTTGCAACTATTACTGGCAAGTGTTATAGTCAAAAAAATATGTATGATCTATCTGAGGATGGGAAAACAGTTGATAGTATTTCTAAATCTGCTTTCTTATTTCAACGAGATGAAATACCATTTAGTACAGATACTGCAAACAACTTAGTATTGAATCCATTAGTTGTTGATACTTTAAAAGATTATAATTGTGACAACAGCAAAGATAAACTTGAAAATAAATATTTAGATGAATCTTTGTATAATAATAAATGTAAAAAAAACAATGAAACTGAGGTGTTAATAAGTGATTTGGCTTGTTGGTCTGTTAAACATAACATTACGCAATCAGCATTGAATGAATTGTTAAATGTTTTACAAAAAACTTTTCCTGATTTACCAAAATGTGCTAAAACAGTTCTTCAAACATCAAAGTTTCCAAATTCGGTCATTGACAATTCATACTGCTATATAGGTATTTAACATGGATTATTGTTAGGAGGACACATTGAGCAATCAGTAGATCGAACATTATCTATTCAAATCAATGTAGATGGACTGCCACTATTTAAAAGCTCAATGATGCAGTTGTGGCCGATTCTGGGATTAGTCGAAATTTTTAATGGCATTCTTCAGTGTAATAAAAAACCATTCTTAATTGCACTGCACTGTGATAATGGTAAGCCAAAAGATATTGGTGCATTCCTTAAAGATTTTGTTGATGAAGTAAATGAACTAGAAAGTCAAGGATTGATGTTTAATGGGTATCATTATGTTGTTAAAGCTTCAGCAATTATTTGTGATACGCCGGCAAGATCATTTATTAAATGTAATAAAGGTCATAATGCATACAATGGTTGTGATAAATGTGAGCAACATGGTAAATTCATTGGCAGAGTTACATTTCCAGAGATGAACGCAAAATTAAGAACAGATTTGTCATTTGCTACCATGTCTGATGGTAAGCACCATATTATGGTGAGCCCTTTGAATAGAACATCTATTGGTTTGATCTCCCAGGTGCCTCATGATTACATGCATCTTGTATGCCTGGGTGTTATGCGAAAGTTGATATATGCATGGATACAGGGGCCTTTAAATACGCGTCTTGGGCCTCGTGTAGTTCAGCAATTATCCGAAAAATTAATTACTCTGAGACCACATGTGTGTTCAGAGTTTGCACGTAACCCGAGATCATTTAAAGAGTTTGAACGGTGGAAAGCATCTGAATTTAGGCAGTTTTTACTGTATACAGGGATGGTCTGTTTGAAAGATGTATTATCAAAACGTCTGTATAACAACTTTATGCTGTTATGTGTTGGAATGAGTATTTTATTGAGTGAATCACTGTGCCACAAATATGCAGATTATGCTCATGAATTACTTGTAATATTTGTTAAAGATGTAGGAAACTTATATTGTCCTGAATTTTTAACTTACAATATGCATGGGCTGATTCATTTAACCCAAGACGCAAAACGGTTTGGTCCTTTGGACAATATTTCAGCGTTTCCTTTTGAGAACTTTTTGCAATACCTAAAAAGATTAGTTCGACGGCCTAATTTACCTCTGCAACAAGTTGTGAGAAGAATTTATGAAAAAAATCTTGCTCAAAAGCTATATAAAGGTGATGCAATTTTGTCAGTAAAACATGAGCTGAAGAAAGAACATTTTGATGGTCCATTGTGTGCAATTTGTAGTATTAATGTTTGTAGTCAGTACAAAGAGCTGTATACTTCTAAGTTTTGTATTAAAGTAGCTTTGGGTGACAGCTGTTTTAGATTAGTATCAGGTGCAATAATTGTTGTGCAAAATATTGCAAGATGTAGTGATGATCAGATTTTTATTATACATAAATCTTTTGAACAAGTTGAAAGCTTCTTTACATATCCATGTAATTCTAAAAATGTAGAAATTTTCACTGTGTCATTGTTAGGAAAACAGCTCCTAAAATGCTCATTATCAGAAATAAAATGCAAATATGTACTTTTACCTTATAAACAAAATTTTGTTGCTGTACCTATGCTTCATTTTTAAATATATTCTATATACTATAATTCATTTTAGTGATAATAATTGTAATATGGGTATATTTGCATATGGATTCCATTAACTTAACAAAATTAGTCTTTAATTTTTCTCCTTAAAAATGACTGTACATATTACATAGGTGCATTTTGTTCTTAGCTGTTTTATGATTTTTACTGTACTGAAAGTTACTATTTATTATTTTGTTATGTCTTGTTATTATTATTTTGTTTTTTATTTATGTTTAAATACTTTATTCTTAAGTTTACTCCCAACTGATATCAGTTTAGTTCAAACGAGCTAAGTATAGTATGTAACCAACTAGAGTTTTAGTTGCAAAATATTGTAGTTGTTAACACACTGATATGTATGTGTGTGAATGTGTGTATGTATTTTTTGCACATGCAAATATATATATATATATATATATATATATATATATATATATATATATATATATATATATATATATATATGTATGTATGTATGTATGTATGTATGTATGTATGTATGTATGTATGTATGTATGTATGTATGTATTTATTGTTTATTGTAAAATCAAAGAAAATAAATAGTATAAAATATAGATTTTCATTATACACTTTAATATTTTTAGCAATTTTACATAAGCAATAATTAACATATTTTTAATAAATATGTCCATTGTATTCAAATATGTTTTATCTCAGGTTTATATCATGGCATTCATTATTGTTGAGTTCCTTGATTACCCTGAAGACCTTGAAGAAACTCGTGAATTGGGTATTATTCCTAAGAGTTGGCTATGTTCTGAAGAAGAAGATCGTTGTCAATATCCGCCGTTTTGCAAAAACCAAAACAAAATTAATAACATGGTTAAGAATGAGTTAAAGCTAGACAAAAATTGGCAGGAGCACAGAGTCAGAGTGCTTGGAAAAGCTGGTATATAAGCTTTGTTAAATGTTGTTAATGTAGTGTATTTAAAATGTTATAAATAATAAAACTGTACTATACTTTTTATAATTTAATCTTTTCATATAACCAAGAGTTTCATAAAAGTTCATCATACAAAGAATAGCACATTAGGCTATTTATGTAACTTTAAATTTATCTTACCATGTGAGACTAATTTGAGTTCAGCTGTTTCATCTTGTGATCTTGGTGTTGATTGTTATCTTCCTTTATTTCATAAAGTCATATGTTTCAGTATTTACTTTCGTAAGAATTCACCCATTTGTCAGGAAACTAGATTTGAATCCACAAACTAATCTTTTGTGTTTAATTGTTTCTACTAATCATTTAACACCACTTCACCACTTCAATGTTATTTTAGATCAAATATACCAAGCCCTCTTTCTTTATACATTAGCCAATAAAATTGTTGTTGGTAACTTAAATGCTCATCACACTAAATGGCTTGGTTCTAGTGTCTGTTGTGATGCTTAGTGTTTATATTATTGATTTTGAACTTTTTGTGTTATGTATATATTTAAAACTCTTGTATCTTTAGATTAGTATATTATTGTTGAATAAAGCCTTTATCAAGAGGTTTATGTTTTTATTGGGTTCATCACAGTGTCATTGACTCTGCAGGCATTAAGCCCTACAACTTTTGTCTTTCTTAATCTCTAACACAAATAGTCAATTTTCCAACTCGCTTTCCAGACAATCCGAATCTTTTACTTTTATTACCCTAGTTGTTTTACTATTTGTAGCAACCTATGAGAGGGCAATTGAAAAAGAGAAAGTTGCAGATATTGAGTCTGATCTCAATCTCACAGAGAGCGAGAAAAAAAGCATTGCAAATGCTAGTCGTCTAAGAAAGCGGTATGTGAAACAGAACTTATTTAAGCATATCTATTTTGACATTAACTTTTCAATTATTAAAACTATTTTGTATTTTTTGATATCTACATTTTTTAGCAGAGTAGACTATAGTGGATATGTAGAAAATGACTGTAAATCTGATGATGATGTGAACTTCAAGATAATAGCATCTGTTCAAGAAAGAAGTAGAAAAAGTAAATTCATAAAAACAGAAACAATCACCACAACTCCAAATGTTCCAGAGTTTCCCAAATTAAAAGGTTAAAGATTTTTCTTTGTACCATTTTTTCCTATTCTTAATAATTGACTTATTATATAAGAAGGCATTAGTTTAAAGTTTAAAAATGTATAAAATCTAACTCTGTCAAAATTTTTTTAGGATTCAGTAAAGATCCATTGGCAGATTTTAACTTAAAAGGTATTATTGATGTCATGGCAAGTTAAAACTTTCATTTTAAAGGGTATATATGTATATATATGTGTGTGTGTATATATATATATATCAACCCTCGGAATTAGAAAAAATGAGGTCAGCAAAAAAAATTTGACATAAAGAGATTACCATAACACATAGAAATAAGGTCGACAATTTTTTGCCGACCTCAAACACTTTTAGGTCTGTTGATGCTGACCCTAATTCCAAGCAATGATATATATATACATCAAAATTTCGGTATATTATTAAAACTTTACTTATTACATTACTATTTATATTGTTTGTTTTATTGTTTTATATATATATTTATAAATAAATATAATACCGAAAATATAATTTTTGAGTTGTTTTATTTTAGAATTTTCAGAAGAACCAAAAAGTACATTGGCCCACACTGTGGTGTTCCAATGCCTTTTTCTCAAAAGCACATTTGTGACACTAACTTGAAAGGTAACTATTTTCATATATAGAAAAATATATGTTATATTCTTAATGTCTCATTAAATTAATTTTATTTTAGAAGGCTAGGGCGTAAACATACAAAGTAAAAAATATTATACAATTGTTTTTTGTAGGATTTGCCCAAGTTCCATTAATTGATACGCCACATCAATGTTCAATGTTATCAACGAACCCATTACACTTTCCTGTAAGTGATTGCAAATCAAAAGGTAAATATTTAATTCATCAGGTCACTATCTTTAAAACAAGATCATGTCCTAGTTAAGAGATTAAAGTTATCCTGCATTGGGTCAGGTGAGGCTCTTTAGCTGTGGCAATGGCAACTTACCTAGGATAAGGAAAACCCTGATATAAAACAATCAATTGAATTTTAGGTAGTTTCAGAATAAAAAATAAATATATAAATCAAAAGTTCAGCATATTAACAAAACTTTACTTATTATATTACTATTTGTATTGTTTGTTGTGTTGTTTTAGAAATCATGGATAAAACATTGGTCACTTTATTAATAGAGATGAAAACATCAATTAAAGAATTACAACGTCAATCCGAGTTCAACACCCAGCTACTTCAAACACTGCTTGAAAATAAGAATGAATACGATGACAGCATGCTTGAGAAATACAATCTTCCATTTGACAGTATGACAGATTTAGATGCATTTGACAGTTTGATAAAGCGAGACAACTCAGTTTTCAACAAATTGGTAAGTGTTTTGATTAAATTCAGCTAAATACTTAAATTACTCAGTATCAATTGTAGTATTATTTATTTTTTAATACTTCTTATTTCATTAATGTAAAGTGACACAATTTAAATTGGGTACGATTAATTTGTTGAATTATAGGTGATTGCTCTTGCCAGCAAAGGTGGTCAAACACTCAGAGAAATTGTAAAAAGGGCCATTAACGCACTATTAACTAACGACCTACAACGAAAATTTAACTGGACAGGAACAGTTGGACAGGCCGGAGATGGAGAAAACGTTTTCACAAAAAGAGCTTTTCGCAAACTTAATTGTTGTTTAGCGCTGCAAAGTAAGTACTGTTTGTGAGTAATGTAGATTTAAATCATCTGAAAAATTAACAAATAAAAAAAATCTTTTCAGCCTACATTTTCTAATTATGCAAAGAATTTTATTTTTTGATTGATAAAGGCTTTGTTTTTAATTAGAAAGGCTTTGTTTTGATATAATGTTCTAATTACAGGAGGAATCAGTAAAAATCCACCGACGAGATCAATAACCGAAAGTGAGTTTCAGATTGAAGTCGTTCGTTTTTTACGAGGAGCTGCAGACAGGAATGGTGGAAGAAAAATGAGAGCAGTCAATAGTGTATAGAAATAAATGTATAGTTTTTTAAACGAAAAAAAAGATGATTGGTTTAGTTGATTGTGTTTATATTGCCTCTATGTTACATAAAGAATATTGAAATAATTCTTTTTGCCTTTGTTTATTAAAAAAATGACAAAGAACAGCAAAATATACATCATATAAAAATTAAAGAATATATATTTGTGTATATATAGCATGAAAAAAATTTATGAATATATATATATGGCATAGGCCAGTTAGCGGTCAGATGCTGGCCAGCCTAAGGCGGCTAACCAGCAACAAACCGTTATTCAACCTATATCACTTTGCCACTAGCGGACCAATGTTGCGCCTATATCGGCATGCTGAATATGGACCGTCAAATAACCGATGAGCAAGCCGCGCAGGTAACGTGGCTAGCCGACGTCGGACCAGCGTGCGTGCTGCAAGAGGTCCGATTGCGGGCCGCATACATCTTGCTCACTGGGTATATATATATATATATATATATATATATATATATATATATATATATATATCTATATATATACATATATATATATATATATATATATATATATATATATATATATATATATATATATATATATATATATATATGCACAGAAGCCAGTTAAATACTTTGATATTTTGTATTTGATTTAAATGTTAAGCTAATCCAAGTAAAACCTAACGGATGAATGCTTTTTTTGAGACGCAAAAACTCGCCATATAGCCAACTATATTTGCATTTTCGAAAAGATTTTGAAACAACAACAGATGTTTACCAGCAGCCACTTGATACTGAAATAAAACAGGAATTTTTCTAAAAATGTTTATACCCCTCTCCCCATAAAAGTTTTCCTTCTTTTTCTTTTTTTAGAGGAAAATTAGTAACAAAGCAAGATATTGGTTAAAATAACTTTAGTTTAACGCATCACGAGATCGAAGCTTCATTTTATAAATTGCCCAAAAATGTTTATTAGTTTTGGTCGAATAAATAGTTGTTATTTTCAGTTTTTAATATAGACGTTTAAGAAAAACTTCCATGTTTAGTAAATCCATAAAAACCTTTTCAGGGGACTTGACGCACTTTATTAACTATTGCGCACGTGCGTTTTTTCGTAAATATCTGTATGGAGAAAATCGATGGAAAACTTCGTTTGTTTCTTATTTAATCTTTTTTATGACATCTCTTTGGTGTTTTTGTTTTTTAAAAAAAACGCAATACAAAAACAAACACACAAAAAAAGAGTTTTCGCCAAAGCTAAATTATTACTTACTCCATTATACAGTTCCAGAAATAAAAAGAGATTGAGAAAAATCCTCAATTTTGGTGTCGCAAATGATAACGGATTTTAGGTCGATCTCGATTTCAGTTGTCGATTTTCCTGCTAGAAGGTTACAATTTTCCAGATTACAAAAATGTTATCAATGAAGCATTAATCAAGAAAAGAAGAGGAAAGTTATTTGCGAGTCAATTGTCATGTATATACTTATAAAGTACAATAAATAAAAAAACTAACGCATGTTTCAATCAGGTTTAACAAGTTTTACAAGTTGTTGCTGGCACAGCCGGCTTCACACTTTATTTTAAATACGCAAGACTTTTTTATAATATAAGCTATTTTTAAAAAAATGTATCGCACAAGTAGAAATTGCTTTTACGGTCATTTTCTTCTTCGGTTGATGCTTGTCCAAATTTATACAAAAATTTCACTTTACAAAAGTCTTCAACATCAAATCTCCTTCAAAATCAAGTTACGCAAAAAAGATCGAAGCTTAAGTTTTCAGACTTTTGACGGAGAATTAAAAAATTCTCTTTAAATTTACTGCTCCGCTATCTCTAGCAAATCCCTAAGTACTCTTTTAGGTTTTCGTCCAGAATCTTTTCCTCTAGCAATCGGACTAAATCATCTTTCTCTTCACAGGATAAAGAGAGTGCATTTCTCCGAGTTCTCATTCTTCCATCTTGAACAAGATCGCATAAAGTCAATGAATAGTCGTTAAATATTCGCGCGTATTGAAATTGCTTTGTCTTTCTTCGAAACAACTTCCACAAAAATTTCTTCATTTTTCCTGCAAAAATCGTTGCTTACTAAAAATTGTCCTAATATTTTTAATTATCTCATGATAATGTCTTCCGATTTATCAAGATCTATTATGCGAAAACATAATCTCCTTCAGGGAGCTAAATAATTAAAGAAAGATAAATTATTAAAATTTACCGTGTGAATTTGTTTCCTTATTTAATCATTTCGATCGTTTTCAAAAAAAAAAAAAAAGAGAAAATTTCGACCGCAAAACGGCTTTTTTAAAAATACTTCATAACTAATCTCATTGACGCTAAAATTAAATATAAACTGGATTGCAAGATGAACTAGTTAAATACCATTTATTATTTATTTTCCATTTAAATAAATATTTATATGTCAAGCTATAACTAAGTTTATCATTTCTTAATTTTTAATAAAGACGGAATCATGAAAATAATTTAGTTTACAGGTATTGGCTAAGGTGAACAGCAACACTTTTAGGCGTCTGTTGGCGCGCTGCAAAGAAAACGTACATTTTGTTGAAACCTAATATCGAATATTGGGTTTCAAATATGCAAAATATATAATTTCTTTATTTAAACCAAACCTCAGCCTTTCATTTTCCAATTCCCATTTTTCAAATTTACATTTTCATTGGATTATTGTTTATTTAAAATTTTAGTTTTTTAACGAAGAAACCTTTTTGAAGTTTAAAAAGGAGGTTAATGGTATCCAAATCACAAAGACAAATTCATATAAAGGAGGCCATCCCTGAATGAATCGTTGAAAGTCTCGAGTAGCTCTTACATGGGAGATCATTTGCTCTGGTAGAGGAGGTTCTTAGAATTTGATCCAGTTCATGTTTTTATGCTTCAAAAACGTCGATTGCTCAATTTTTAATCTTAAGGTGAGATTTTAATTATTCCTTATTGAAACATTAGAGATGATTATCGTTGTGTTTACTGAACAATATGGTGGATGATTTGCGTCATTCATTAAAAACAGTTGATATTTTTAAATATAAAGATTGGTTATATTTTTTGAATATCATTAATCATAACAATAACAAAAAGTGTCTCTGGGCATATATAAAATATGACAATCTATTATTGTAAAGCGTTTAAAATAATAGAAAATAGCATTAAATAATGAATTAGTAATTGCATCACAAGAAATGAATTCACATAATCTGAAATCAAAGAACGCCATCAAACCCCCTCCTTACACAATTAATATTAGAATAACCATTTTCAAGAGAAACTTCTGGAAGTCTTTTTAAAAGCGGAACAATTCCTTGCATACTTTTATGATTTAAACGCAGAAAGTTAGTTCTTTATCCGCGTTTGTATTCCAGCAATGACTTTTTTTTTTCTGTCATTAAGTCATCTTTTATTTTTGTAACAGGAATTTATATCAAATAACAAAAAGTTTGAAAGTTTTAAAAAAGAGACGTTTTGTGAAAGATTTGAGAAAGAGTATATTAGTTTATTAAACTGCTTTCATGGTTTACTGACCTAAATAAATATACTCTCTACGGTGATGTTAAAGAGATGAACCCAAACAAAAAGACAGTTTCAGAATTTAAAAAACATATTGGAATAACTGAAAAGAAGTTTAATATTATTTTTAATTTTACTTGATTACTTTTACTTGCTTACTTTTACTTTTTAACATTATATATAGAATGCTATAAGTCTAAGGCTATTTCATGCTGGGATATTTCTGACCTAACAAAAAGCATTTAAATATTAAGCATTTAAAAATGATCTCCAGTTTTCTATTTCAGTTATCATATAAAATTCTAATGTTTACATCAATGGAAAAAAAAAAGGCTTCCAGAATGGGTGCCCGAGAAGAGAATTTTCTTTACTTTTTAATAAAAACTCTACACTTTTAAAACTTTTCTTTATATCCGCATTTGAACTCTAAAAACATCGAAACGAAATCGAGGCTCAACATTTACTGCTTAATATATCACAATTAATTTTAATGAAAACATTTCCTTTTAAACAGACGTAGTTACTTGTGAATCAAGTACTGGTTCGTTTCTGTTTGAATATCCTCTCACTCGCAAAACGCAATATTTTGTGGCTATTAAGTGTTTTGTGGCTAAAAAACTTAGGCTTATGTAAAGAAGAATTCAGTACACAGCATCAAGACGAAAAGTAAAAATAATTATCCGTTTGTGAAATGCAGCGTCAGCTAACAAATTTTTAATTTTAAAGCAGCGTGTCATAAACTAAAATTCTTCTCTAAGATGTCCGTTGCAATTGTATTATTGGAAACTCGTTCCCAGTATTTGATTCTGTTTTGTGTGGAAAAATAAATATCAGCGAAGAGCATGTTCAAAAAATAAGTGACAAAGTAGTAGTTTGTGGTATTCTAAACTGAACAGCATAAAAACAAAAATGTATTTCAAAAATAATCAAATGAATTTTTTATATCCCTGTTTAAAAAAAATTAATTCGAAAACAAAAGATACTTTATTTGGGTGTGAAATAATTAATAAACTGTTTTTGTACTGACAATAATCACACAAAAATTTCTCTCTTTATCCTAGAGGCTCGGTATATCCATAATTTGTTCAATTTAGATGACGTCTATTTTTTTGTTTCTGTGATTGCCATTAATTTTGGTTATATTGGATTTTGTGATAAACCTCAGTAAGCCAATTATCCGACAACGTTTTATATTCAACGTAGTATACATATTATCTTACTCTTCCTTTTGTATTTTTTGCTTTGATAAAGTTTTTTTTTTAAATGATGTGTTTCTTTTGCTAGAGTGCTGGCATAAATGTGCAGACCAATTTAAGATGGTGGAGATAAAACTGCTCTCATTTTAATGGAATGCGTCTTCGTTGTCATTTCATACACGTCCATCTAATTATTACGAATTAAGAGGCTGAATTTATTAAGTCGTTTGTCAACAGAGGAGCTGACATCGAAATCTATGCAAACTTTATATAGACGTAGGTAGTAATTTTAAGTTAATTTGATTAAAATATTTTGCGTATAATCAGGCAGCTCATTTCGTTAAAGTTTTATAAAGTTTTAGTTATATATTATTTCAAATATAACCGAATTTAAATTTTAAAACCGAAGATGAACTAGAAAAACATTCGTAATGTCTCTTATGAAATGATGCAACTTAAGGAGATTTTTTTTAGCTATGAAATTGCAGCTTTTTACATAAACTTACATAAACAAAAACTTACATAAACAAATGGAAAAAGATGGAAACTGCATATTTTAAATGCGTAAAATATAACAGCAATAATTTTTTCAACAAAATAAAAAAATAAATGGTTGAAATTCTTTATTACTGCAAAAGATAAGCCCAACAGACTCCGAACTGGATTGTTAGCAAAAGTGTATGAGCCACGCGGCTCTAAAGAAATTTATAAAATACATGTATTTTGCTTTTATTTATAGGGAGTCCATGGATTTTTTTTGGTGGACAGAACAATACTCACGTTTGTGAGCTTGAAATCTCTGTGAAACTCTTAATGTGTTGTTTATTATAAATTATTCATTCGCCGCATTGGATGGCTAACAAAGTAATTTTTTAAATCTCTAGGTTACGAATTTGACAAAACCAAATCAAAAATATGAAAACTTTGACTAGAAAATTTCTTTAAGTTTTACTTTTTATCACAGATGTTTTTAAGCTAACTAACCGTCTAACAATTTTTAAATCGGGCAAGTAAAGAGCATGCTTTACTGTTTTGTTGTTGTTATTGTTGTTGTTGTTTTTATATAATTTTAATAGCATTTAGAGACGAACTCGGAGACGAATGTCGTTTGTTGTTTGATTTTACGAAAAGGGTTTTTACGAACGAAAACTTTTTGGTCGGTTTAAATAGATTAGAGTTTAAACTAATATTTTTATTTATTAATGCATTTCTGTCTACTCTTTTTTCTTCAACTGAATTTAGTATGAATTCCTCTTTCCT
Organism: Hydra viridissima; assembly: GCF_058129835.1. Taxonomy (NCBI): domain Eukaryota; kingdom Metazoa; phylum Cnidaria; class Hydrozoa; order Anthoathecata; family Hydridae; genus Hydra; species Hydra viridissima. The sequence goes on along the minus strand of NW_028324308.1, from coordinate 5,656,637 downwards.
TTTTATAGTGTACGAATCTGCATGCTTCTTTGCAGATGGATTCTAGGATTTTTTTTATTGTCTTCTGCGTCACCGTCACGGGAACAAACTCGGTTTTAAAAAAAGAAAGGCAAACAGTAATCATTTTATCTTTCGATGGATTTCGTTACGATTACGTAGATCGTGAAAATATGAAGCACTTCAAAGAGTTTGCCAGACAAGGTATTAAAGCTGACTCTTTGAAAAGTTCATTTGTCACGAAAACGTTACCAAATCATTTTACGATGGTTACCGGACTATACGAGGAATCACATGGCATAGTTTCAAACTACATGTATGATTCGAAATACGATGAGTATTTTGACCCGCTAACGTCTTCAAAAGAGTCAAAATGGTGGAACAACGCAGTTCCAATTTGGATCTTAAATGAGATCCAATATTTTCAAGATGGTAATAGAACCAGGAAAAGTGCCACAATCTATTGGCCAGGATCAGAAGCAATTTACAACGGACACTGGCAATATTACACCGAAAAGAAGTATAATCAAAACTACACGTTTAAAGCTCGAATTGATAAAATAGTAGATTTATTACTTGAGCCAGATCCAGTTAATTTTATTGCTTGCTATTTTGAGGAACCAGATTATACAAGCCATAAGTATGGTCCAGACCATGTAGCCACATCGAATGTGCTTCAAAAAATAGACAGATTATTAGGTTATTTTACGACCAAACTGAAAAAAGCAAACTTATACAATAAAGTAAGAATTAATTTTTATTCTAAATTAGTTAAAAACTCATAAATAAACTTTGATTCTAAATCAGTAAACACTCACTTAATAGACTAATATTGATGCATTTCTGTACTCTCGTTTGCTGTAAATTGTCTAACGCCAAGTCGGTCGGTCACACACTTCAACTTTTCTTTGTATTGTGATTCCTGGAATACAGTGGTACGAAACTGCATCGATGACAATTATTTTGTACTATTAATTGAATAGCTTTATAGTATTTATGTCTAAAATTTGTTTAACCTATTGGTTATACAACTTACTTTTACCTTAAAGTACTTATTTAAAAAAATGAAAACCACTGTTAGCTATATTTTTGTACGGTTTACCCTTTAAGTTTAAGGTATAATTTTTTAAGTTATACAAAATTTATATTATAGTTTTTAAATCTAATCTATTATATACTGAAATCTTTATTTATAATTAGGTCAATACAATTATTGTAAGTGACCATGGAATGGTATTTGTAAAAAAAGAAAACGTTAAAACTCTCACAAACTTTGTACACCCTGACACATATGATCTTCATAGCTACGGAACATTTCTTTTAATTCAACCAAAACCTGGTTTACACGAAGAAGTCTACTCTAATTTAACTAAAATTGCTAATTTAAAAACGTATAAAAAAGAAAATATACCAAACCAATGGCACTATAAGAACAACCGAAGAATAACAGACATCTTTTCGGTGGCAGATTCTGGATATTATATTTCACCGAACGAGAACGTAACTGCTGGAATATTGGATGACTTTGGTGACCACGGTTACGATAACAACCTAAAAGAAATGCATGGAATATTTTTAGCTCAAGGCCCAGCTTTTAAAAACGATTTAAAGGTTGGCTCAGTAGAAAATATTGACTTATATGTTCTAATGTGCCAGATTTTAGAACTAAAACCGAACCCTAACAACGGATCACTTGCTAGAGTTTTGAACATGCTAGAAGAAAAAACGTTATTTTCAATAATAAAAAAGAACCCCACATTTATTGTTATCTTACTCTCTATTTGCGGGTTATTTGTAGTTGCAATATTCTGTGCATGCAGCATTTCGTGTTTTTCCAGTTTGAAGAAATCAGCGAAGTACGCAGCACTTTATCAACAAGAAGTTCCTTTGGCAGAATGGTCTGAAGATGAAGAATTTTATGCAAGAACAAATTGAGAGCTTTGTTAGTTTTCTGCCACTGAAGCCATTTTTTTCTATTACATTTTAAGTATTAAATACTATTTGTAAGTATAAGTATTCATATATTTATTAGTATTTTTTGAAAAGTTAGACTTTAATATATAGAAAAACTGTGAAAAAATTGTGTATGATTTTAATTATTTGGGGATAAAATCCAACTATGCTAACCATGTTGAAACCAACCAAAAGGTTGACAGAAACTTTCGAACCACCGGATGCTCTCAACAGCTGAAAGTTTCATGAGAAATCCTTCAAAGTGCGATCCTCTTAAATTTTAATGTTAAGTTGCACTCAGGAGGAAAAGGTTTTCTTTAAAGAAGTTAAAGTAGTTTAGTTGCTTTAAACGCGGCTCAACAGTAACTGTAGACCACATTTCTTCTTTAACCGCATAAAAAAGGATGCGTATTTTAAAAAAATGTTTAGACGTTCTTTGGTAAACAAAATTGAGAGTTTTTTTTAAGAAAATTTTCCTTTAAGAATGAGCAATAAATTTTAAAAATGATCAAAAAATTTTAAAAGTTATGGGAATTAAGCTCTATGGGGAGATTTTTTCAACTTTTTCTTTTCGACAACCTTTTCGACAACTTTTTCGTTTTTCTATTAATCGCTGTTTTTCTGTAAATAACTGCGAACATATATTCGTGCAGATTAAATATTAAAAAGTTCAATCTATAAGCGAAGTTACTGTTTTATACCACTTTGGAAATGTACGAATTTTTTAAATTGCAAAAGGTTTTCTGTTCATCTTTCTAATATTTCTTATAAAGTTTGCCAGTAGATTTTAGTTAATATTTCAAGAGCCGCACAAAAACAATTTCGGTGATTGGACCGTTGTGGTTATCGAAGTTCTACGGCTTCTTGTCATACAAACGGTTTCTTGATAAATGCGCATGCAGAATATCAAAGTAGTAAATTTTTAAATTTAAAAGTGCGGACAAATAAAAATTTAACATTCAAAACTTTTCTATTAAGAAATGTTCGAAAATTGATTAAGTGCAGAACATGCGACCGCGGTTTCAAAATGAAAGAGATAAACGGTGTTTTGCTATTCATTATAATTCACCTGTTTCACGCTTCACTACAGTTCTGCTATTTGCAGACTGAGAGACCAATGAGAAATCGAAATAGGTTTGCCTAAATATGAACTCTAATTATAAAATAATTATTGCTTATAATGATAAACAAATATGATCTTTAATTATGTGGAAACGATTAATTGTTATGCTTTTATTGGGAGTGGTGTATGGGAAACAAGCAAGTAGGTTTTAGAGTTTTTAAGAGCTGAGTTTTTTTATTGAGAGTTCAGTGATTTTTAAAACAAAATGTTTGAGTAATAACGGGTTTGATTTTACATGTAAGCCGAAATCAAACTCAATAACAAAAGGCAATAGTTGGCAGATTGCTGACGAAATGACAATTATCAAACAAACAAGAAGCACTTAGTTTAAAATGTTAGTTCGGCATGTACCGAGAATTACAAAATTACGCGCTGTAAAATTTTTCTAAGATGTTTATTTAGTTATTTCTCTTTTCATTCAAGCCCCCCCCCCTTTTCTCTCTCTTCCCCCCCCCCTCCCCTTAAATTTATCTTCCATGTCTAAACATACTCAGAGCGAACTCTCATCATGCATCAGACTACACACGTGTATGAGGCTAAATCAATAAAAATATATTTTTTTGGCTTATTTTAATAGAAGATCATGCAGCAAAAACACACACCCGTTTACCTCGGTTACACCATCCTTCAAAACGAGGTACAATTGTTACAACCAGCAATAATGAATATACTGGGACAAAACCTTATCGAAGGCAAGAGGTGATACATGCTCTAAATGAAAAAAATTTAGAAAATGACGATGATATAGAATCCTACGGAAAAGTAATCGACTCCAACGAGGATGAGTTAGTCACAAAAAAAGAAAGCAATGCCAAAGCAAAAAGTTTTGTTCCAGATGGCAGAAGCTCCAGACCAAACTCAATAGTACGTACTAAAGAATTGATTGCAAAAATAAAAGAGATCCAAGATAAACTCTTTAAAAGAACTAGTTCCAAAGAACTAGCAGACGAGTTGGACCAAATGACTCCTGATTCTTCTGCGCAATATAGTAAAAATAAGCATTTAACTAACCTGGGTAAAGAAAATGTAACAGCTAGTAAAATTGAGCAAGACTTTTTTCAGTTAGAAATTAAATCTTTGGATGAAGTCATAAAGAATATTTCAGCAAAGAGATTTATGAAACAAAATGAGTTTAACAAGACTACAAAAAATGTTATAAACACCAATAATGTAGCGCCAAAGATGATTGATGATTCTAACAACCCTGTGAGAAGAAAAATCATTCCTGAAGAAGTTGTTGATAAAATTTTAGAAAAATTTCAGCAACTGAGATCAGAAGCAAAACATATGGCATTGTTAGAAACACAACGCGATAGTTTAAACGAAGGAGCCAGCAATAAACAGGTTCAAGGTAAATTGAATACACACCACAACCTTTATAATACTTATGTTTTTATCACACTTCATTATTTCTGAAAAAATTAAGTAATAACACTTTTGTTTGTTTCCAGGCTTCCAGGTAGACTCATCAGCTTCAAATCCCTATGCTAGCATTGGACCAGCTAAAGAAAATCTTGAACTTAAAAATCGTACTGGAATTGCGGTAAAATCAATTGGTGTTGATTTAAAACAAGACAACTCTTTATCTTTATCTCTTGCAGACCCATCTACCATATCGTTAAATAATCAGTTTGGAGGGGTGCAGATACCTATTGAAAGTAGTGCGGCAGATGCTGTAAAAGACCTTGGTAGTGTAAAGCAAATGCCAGGGGTTCCGTTGATGTTTATAAAGAGTGGAGAAGCGTTAGTCCCCGTATATGGCAGTGATTCTCACCCAAAAATATCCTATACTGACACAGGTATGGCACAATTAAAGTCAAATCCATCGGTAGGTCTACCTAGTTTACCATCTAACATAGTTCCACTATCTAGTCCTCAGCAACAAGTTGCTACATTTATGGGACTTAATCCGGTGAATCAATTTCTTCAAACCACACAGTCTATGCAACAATCGAGACTCCCTTACATAAACAACTTTATTCCTGCTCAATTGAACCAAGTTCCAGCCAGCTCACGTTGCGAAATACCTGGTACTATTTGTCCAACTCCAACAATTGCTCAACTTTTTCAACAGGCATCACGTTTACGTCAGCAAGTTCAACAAGAACAGCTTGAGCACATGCAGCAATCAGGTAGAAACCTTATGACATTACCATCACAGCAGCAGTCACAGCAAGAGCAGTACTTTCGTGAATACAATCAGCGTCAACAACAAATTCAACAGTTAGAACAATTTAAGCAGGAGCAGCAGCAACTTCGAGCGCAGCAGCAACAACTGGCTGCTGGTTTATCAAACTTTGCACAAAACAATCTTGAGAGCACCGATAAAGATTTGCACAATCCTGAAAATATTGATAGATCTCAAGATAATTTTCCTCACTTCTTCCCGAGAGAAGAGTCTCTGCAGCAACAGCAGCATCATGCAGAAGCAGACTATCCTATAAACAATTTATTTTTAGGAAATTCTCCATCTATTCAAACCGAACCATCAACTGTTTCACTTATAAATGATATTTTAAAAACTCCAGAAATGCCTCGTTTAGCTGCACAAATTATGGATGAAAATACTCCTTTTCAATATAGAAATCAGAATGAGCAAGCAAGTGCAAGAAATTTTAATGAATTGCCAAGTGGTTTAACTAATTCAAATAGTGGAGGAGTTCAAAGCATGCGTACCGGTGACATTCAGTTTAACTTAAAACAGAACCTGGCAAGATCAAATTACCCAGGAGAATCGTCCATGATTGGAAGTTCACAAAATTTTAATCACGAGCCTTTAGCGGCCTCGCAACTCCTTCAAAATTATCCCACAAACCCAGTGTTTCCTCTTAAAAAAAACCCGTTTTCGGAAGCCAATCCAGAACGTGATGATGACGACGATAGCCACTTCTTTAGGGGAAAGAGTGTTGCTTTAAATGATATATCTGACCCACCATCAGAGCAAACCGAGGAAGAAGAAAGCCGTTTTCGTAACCAAAATCCGGATGAACTTTTGAATTATGCAAACATGCGAACCATGCAACGCAGTTTTCATCCCGATAGTCGTCCAACTGCATCGATTGATTCCATGAATGTAGATGATGATCGTATGTCTTACGATCAACGAGGTTCTCAAAGAGCCTTGATGAGTGTTGCAAATGGCGTAGATCCGTCATCTTTACTCGACAAAATTCAAGGCACTGAACTTAAAGGAGGTCTCCTAGGGGCAGGTGATCCAAACTGGTTTAGTCCAACGTTTAAACACAGAGAAGATAAAGAAGCTATATCAGATGGTTCACCCGACGATCTTTTAGAATCTCTCCGAAAACAAAATGATAAACTATTTGATAAAGACGGACGAGCATTAGCAATGGAGTTTAGAAAAAGTCGCCTTCAAACCGACTATGGCCGATCAAGAGCGGGGATCCCTGATGGAATAGATCCAAGTTTTGCTGATGAAATCCACGAACCCCTTCCTGAGCGATTTGATGAAAGTTCCAAAGAAAGTTATTTACAAAATCATCTTAATTCAAACACAAACAATCTTTTTCAAAATGGCCACTCAAGATCCACCTACCAACCAACAGAGTTCTCAATACTTTCGGGAGACATGGTTCAATATAAACATGGACGCATGTCTGTTGATTCATCGAATGTTATAAATTCGTTTCTTTCGGAATCGCCGCAGTACAGAAACGAGATTCTTCGACCAACATCGTTCCTTAATAAAAATGACTCTCTAAATAAAGGTATAGTCAGAGCAACAATTACAAAAAACTTACCTGACGACTTTATAGAACTTAGAGTTAACGGTGAAGCATTAAATGACAAAGCTTCCGTCAGAAGCAATGTCAAAAGCGAAAAAAAGGGTAATCATAGTGGAAAAACATTCCGTTCAAAGGGTCCAATTCAAATTCAATTATCACATGCTATAGATAAGAAAAAAATAATAAATATAATTACGCAATCGAAGTACAATGTTACGGAAGATAGAAAAAGAGCGAAAATTAGCAGAGTCAAAGTTGCAGTATAGTAGACTCGCTAAAATTTGTACAAATGAATGAATGTTGCTGTGAGCAACAGTAAAATTACAGTAAAAAAATTGTAATTGTATACAATGTTTATCAAAACAGCAGTTAAAACAGACACCGTAAAAGTTTTGGAGAACATGCATACAAAAATGTGAAACTGCGGCAATAGCAAAAAAGCAAAAAATGTAGGACTTCTTTACCAGTTGCTTTATAACACAGATCAAGCATGTTAAAGATTAAATACCTCGACCTTAAAAAAACAAAAAATATATGTCCCATGAAGTTCGAAGAATTTGTATGACCTTTTAAAACTCTTGATTAGCCCTGCTACAAAGTATCCCTATAGTCAACCAAATATTCGCAAATGGTTTTTTTTACGTTTTCTTTTGAAGAAATACGCAACATTTTCGTTTATCTAGATGTGTAAATATGTGAGTTGTTGATGACGTCACGAATAAATGTCTCAGCGAAAATGAATTTGGTTTTGTAAGCTTAACGATTTATCATTTTTTCAGATAAGTTTTTTAAATTTAACTATGTATTATCTTCAGAGTTTGTATTTGCTAATCTATTTTCAGCATTTAGACAATTCAAACTTAATCAACTTTAGTAGTTTTCATTATCAGGATTATCCTTGGCATTATTTTAGGGGAGGGGAAAATTTGCCAAGTTAAAAGTTTTTTTTTTTTTTTTTTTTGAAGCGTTCAGTACAAAACTTCAATAAAAACTGTCGAAAAGTAAATTCCAAATACTGCTTCCCAGATTTGACTTTTTAAACTTAGGGTGGTTTTTAAGCAAACGTAGATAAGCAATTAACAAAATGCAAGTTTTATATATCAAAAACTGAAAGAAAAACTACCGTCAAACGGGGTGACTTTGATAGGTTTTCGAGCATTTTTGCAAATAAATTCTTTCGTATAAATTTTTTTTTGAATTTTATTTTTTCGATGTAACATTATACCTTTCCTTTATAGGATTCCGTTAAATATAATTTTTTTTTTTGGTTCTAATATATATTTTTTTAAGTCAAAAATGTTATCTATCTCAATCCTTCGTTGGGGGTGACTTTGATAGTTTATTATTTCTTAAAAGCTTATTAATTAAGCCACCTTCACAAGTGCCATTAATATTTTTTTTTTGGAGTTTTACTAACTTACAACACAATTTATAATATATTTTTAAGATTTTACGGTTTTTTTTGTGCGCACATCGCACAGTTTGACTATCGGTTTCAATTTCACACTGACTTTTTATATGACGTTCTATACTGCTTTTAAGCACATTCCAGTCAGCTGTTTCCATTTGTTTATAAACTAGACATTTACAGATGGTTGTTAGTTTAGTAGTTTGTTAATAGATGTTGTTTATTATCTTTGTTTTGAATATATTCACTTACACACTTCACACGGTATTTTGCTATACCTGTGAAGTGTGAACTCGTTTGAATATTGACAAAAATGAGTGGTATATTACAGTGGTATTATAACTGGAATATACCACTTGAACATCTAAGTATAGATTTTTAGAAAAAAATTTATTCCAAAAAATTAAAATCATATGTTTTTTGGTATTTTTTTGGTACATGTAAAAATCGTTATTTTGTTGTTTAAGTCTTGTTAATCCCAACACATTTGCACAAGCTAGAATCACTTCACAATCATTAAATTTTCAAAAATATACGCAAAATATAATAATGTACTAGGAAAAAAACAAAAAAAGTTTCTAATTTTGCAAATACATCTCCAAATCAATACTTTTGAAACTAACAGGCAAAATTATCAAAGTCACCCCGCGTATCAAAGTCACCCCGTTTTACGGTACTTATCCATCCCTTTAAGTATTAAAAAGAAAAAAAAAGAAAAATATAGTATCCTATATATATATATATATATATATATATATATATATATATATATATATATATATATATATATATATATATATATATATATATATATATATACTGTTAAACCTTCACTCCCCATTGTTTTTGGCTTTTGAGCATGTTTCAGCAATATTTATAGGTCGGAAAAGAAAATCAACTTGTGAAGAAGATAAATTGTTTATTTGTGAAGCTAAAGTGAACCCGTTCATCTCCAGCAACACAACTTAAAATTAAATGAAACGTTGCCTATAATCAGAGGATGTTAAAAAGAAACTAATTTACTGGTAAGAACTCCAAGTTATCTGCCATTTTTGAAAAGCTGATATGATAAAGCCAGAAAGTATTCTTGCCGTAAATATTCTGCATAGTCAAATTAGAAATGGGACACTGTTTTGTGTATAGATAAAGCTAAGTTTATGCTTTTGAACCAAATGTTAAGCAGTATGTAAGCAGACCACCAATTAAGAATTTGATTTACGCTACACTAAAGAAGAATAAATATTGGCAGTCGAAATGTGGTGTGGGAATGTTTTTCTTCGTCTGGTGTTGGTCTTATTCACATAAAAGATTTTGTGACAACTGGTATTTATAACAAGATATTTGAAGAAATAAAGCTTCCATATACTGAGGATAGCATCAGCAGGACAAAAATCTTAGGCATAAAATTTCTACAGCCAACATAATTTCAATTATTCTAGAACTTCCTCAACAATAGCTAAAATTTGCATAGGTTGAGTCATAGGCGCCGAGTTCACGGGGGCAACAGGGGTAGTGCCCCCCCAGGAAATTTATACTAATATTATATTATCACGGATTATCTCGGGGGCGAATAGATACTCTCGCCCTCATGATAATCCGTGATAATATATTATCAGTATAAATTTTCTGGGGGGGGGGGGCACTGCCCCTGTTGTCCCCGTGAACTCGGCGCCAATGGGTTGAGTCCACTATCCACTATTATTATCTTAAGAACAGGAGACCAAATTATCAGAATAAATCACACTACATGCGGGTTCAGGAAATCTCCTCTATCCACAGCTACTTTTACAAATATATTGTAATATTCAAGTAGTCTTTTATTTATCATATGACATTTATTACATGACTTCTCATTTATTCTTGGCAAAATCTAAACTGCATTTATTTTTGAAGTTAGTCTCCGAAAAAACTCTTTAAAAATTCAAGGCGGAAGGATTAAAAAAATTACTGAAGTTTTTCAAGCTTCCCAAATTATCTGGAAAAAAACACAATTTTTTAAAAAAAATCTAAACTTCTTCTTTTCTTTTTTTTTTGGAGGGGGGGGGGGGGAATTACTTAAATTAAGTAATTTTTATTCCTAATTATGACCTACGATTGTGCTGAAGGGTTAAAAGTAAATCTAAATAGTTGGCATTTTTTGTTGATCTACTTTCAGGAAATTATTAACACAAGTAATGCTAGTAAATTGAAATTACAAATAATTTGTTTGTTTTTAGGAATATGAGATTGTAAAATTACCCTAACAAACATCTTTAATTCAACAGTATAAATTTAATGTAGTTAAATGACCTATCATATCACTGTATATGCCGAATTAAAAACTATGAATACTTAACTTTCATTTCTTTGAATATTTAATAATATCATAATTTTGAGCAGCTGCTTAACCAGTTAATACATATTGCTGGAAGACGGCACTCTTTGTACAAACAACCGCCGACCATTAAGGAAAATATTTGTTACAAGCAAATATTCAATTTTTGAGAATAGTATTATTGTTGATCAAGAACATTTGGCCACGGATCAGTAAGATCAGTAACGAGAGTCCAAGTTACTTGTAATAAACAGTTACAGTTTATTTGTTTACTACTTAAGCAGTAAAATTGCAATTGTTTTATTATAATTAAGTTTGATCCTTCATTGAAAATAAATGTGGTTTTTAGAAGAAAAAAAACTGCTAAAAGCATTCTAACGCTGAAAATAATGTCAGCGCAAAAAAACCAGAAAGAAAATGGAAAACGCCACTCAACCGGGAAGTAAGAGAAGTAAAAGCGAACCCACTCACGGTCGTTCAAACTCTTTTAATAAGCGACAGGTTATTGTGCGCAAGCGCAGTTGGGTTATGAAAATTTTAGAACTTTCAAAATGGCTACGTACCTTCGTTACGGAATGAATTTTTACTTAGCGACCAATTTTTCATTACTTATTGTGTTTTTTAAAATCGTCTAGGTCGATAACCAGCTTTTAGGCTGTTAGTAGTGTCTCGGTAACTTAATTTTATTAAGAAGTAAGTAAAATGAAAGGGGAATATTGTTTTATGGTTGAAGAGGATCTACCTAAAAAAACTTTTTCTTTGATTTGTTTACAAATTTGGAAGTCTTTTTATTTTTTTTTTGAGCGGAAAAACTTAAAAGTTTTTCTACTTTTACTTATATCAATCTTTTAACTTTTTATTACTTATATAAAATCTTAGCACTCAATTTTTTTTCTTGTTCAAAATTTACATCTAACAATTGTCCTAAATTGATAACATTTTATTATATCGTTTGTGAAATAAAAATTGTCCTTATGTAAAAAATTTACTGAATGTTTCTAATAATTTTAAATAAAATCTTTTACTTTATATGCAGTTTTTTATTGATTTATTGGCTTAATTTACTTCATGAATATAAACACTACATAATGCATGTGGTTAAGTTTGATGGTTATTCACAAGAACTATCCAAAAAGTTTTATTATTTTTAGATGAAAATCCATTACAAAAATTTGAATCTTATTTACAGGGTCTGTGGATATTTGGTTGGGAATAAAAAGTATCCTGTTGAAATAAATTAAAAAAATAATATTGAAATATGTATTCCTTGTCATGTTGTCAGATTTAGAGAATGTACACTCATCTAGAAATTTTCAAAACATTATGATACCATAAAGAATGGGATCAAAAGAATGAAATCAACAAAACTTCTTTTAAATATGAACTGGAAAACTCATTGTGATGAATGCTATTGTTGTCAGCAGGTAGAAAAACTCAGTAAAAGTTTAAATTTTACTAAATCACTAAAACAAAAATAAAAAGCTTATTGGTTGCCCTGGCATTGGTAAAAAAAGTGTGGTCATCTTCCATGATTGCTTCCATTAAAAAAAGCATTGTGACAGCACATGACTTGGAAATAGATATTGAAGAACTAAATAAAGAAATCAATCCTCATTTACAGCTTTACCAGTGTAATTTTTGTGGTAAAATATCAAAACAACCAGCAACTCTAAAAAAACGTGAACACTTATTTTGTTTTTTCTGTCTTGTGGAAAATATAAAGGTTAACCAACTCAATTAAACATTATGTTCAAAATAAAAACAGCTTATTTTACCTGAAGATTTGATATCCAGTACTAAAACAAATTCTCTTTTAATTATGTTGACTGTTGTATATGTATGTAAAAAAAAGTTTAATTCAATCAAAGAATATGATTTAGATATTAATCATAAGTGCATCTGCCTTGATAAATCATTAATAATACCACAATCAACCCCATCGTTATCATCATCATCATCATCATCATCATCATCATCATCATCATCATCATCATCATCATCATCATCATTTTCATCATCATTTAATTGAAAACAACATTTATAATTTTAATCAAGTAATTTGTTTGCTTAAGCAGAGGCTTAAACAAACCAATAGCTGGAAACTCTTTACTCTTCCAGGTTTTTTTTGCAATCCCCCCTTCCTTTTGCTTCATATTCATGAACAACTTCTATGTATTGATGCAATGTTTTATCAGCTGTTTGGCAACTTTTCACTGGTCCAGACATTAAAAAAAAAAAAAAAGGCAAATCGCATAATTCAGTAAAAAATGTTGAAAGTGTTAAAGAAAAAATTAACCACTCTGTTTAGAGCAATTTTTAATCTAATTTGACCAAAATTTTAACTCAAGGAAACTTCAAGCTAGTTTTAAAAAGTTAAATCTTTAAAGTTGATCAGTAAAAAGTTGCCAAACAGCTGAAAACATTGCATCAATATATGTCCTTGATCCTAAATAGCACACAAATGTTTATTGTATATGTAATAGCAAACAATATAGAGACCAAATATGAATTCAAAGCAAAAGTAAATAAACCTGTAAGAGTAAGGAGTGAGAAGAGAAGTAATTAAAATTAAAAAAAAAAAACATCTGAAAAACTAAACAATTCTTGCTATCGGTTTGCCTAAGCAAACAAATAGCAATCAAACCCAATTCAGAAGGTAAAAAATATCAAAATGTAAAAAAAATATATATATATGCATGAAATGTATGTATGTGTATGTATGTATGTATGTATGTATGTATGTATGTATGTATGTATGTATGTATGTATGTATGTATGTATGTATGTATGTATTTATGTATGTATGTATGTATGTATGTATGTATGAATGCATGCATGCATGCATGCATGCATGCATGGATGTATGTATGTATGTATGTATGTATGTATGTGTGTTTGTATGTTTATTTACAAGAAAAAATTGAGTGCTAAGATCTGATAAAATTGTTAAATACTATAAAAACTCATCTAAATTAAAAAAAAAAATCATTTAATTTCTACGCTCAGAAAATTAGATGATGTGTTTTTAAAAGTGTAAACAAATCAGCATTTTCAAGAATGTTAATTTACTTAGAAAAGCGCAACTTTAAACTTTTTTATATAATCTTTATCTTATTTGAATCATTTTCTTATGCAACTGAGATATGCTTATTATGATTTCAGTTTTAGAAAGAGTTTAAAATGTTGATTTATATGGAAACATATAAATGATCAGTCAACTAAATAAGAAAATTCGTTGCTACGGACCGTAGCCATTATTGAAAGTTGAATTTTTTTAAGTTTCTACTGCGCTTGCGTATAATAACTTGTCGCTTCTGAACGACCGTGCACTCAGAGTTGATAAAATGTCGTTTTTCAATACTGAGGGTATTAAACTTTTAAGCTATGGTTAAGAATAAAGAAAATTTGAATTAGTTTAGTGATATTTACTTATTTCTTGTCTGCTTTTTTTACTTTTTTCAAAATGAATATTTTTGCAGTTAAAACATACTAGCTTTTGGACACGGCTTTGTAATATATTACTGTAAGTCAATATAAGTATTATCTGAGATCCTTATGTGTAACTTGGTTGTTTTTTTTTCTGCATGTAATTGTTATCACTCAATGTGTGTTAATACACTGATAGCTTTTTTATTTTAATTACGATAAAAGTTTACGGAAATCTTACTGTTAGTGTTTTAGGAATATAACAATCAACAAATTGTGTAGTTGTATAAATGTATGTTGATGTATGAAATTTGTTTGATTGGTTGCCTTTAAAATTTCGATAAAATGAAGATCTAATTACGATTAAAATAGGAACTGTATATGACAGGTTTTGTGCTGTTTGTTGTTTCGGAATGCTACCTTAGATAATGGCCTTTACTTTTAACTATGGCCGACTAGGTTAGTTTTTAAAGTATTATATAGCTTTGTGTTGTTTCATGTAACATTTTATGTTGTATTATGCAAAGCTAATTATTTTTCTGTGAACTAATGAAAGACTTTCAATGTATTTTATGGTCTCTGAAGAAAAGTATTTGAATATTATGTGATTTTACATTTTTGTTTGGTTAAATTTTATATGCTTATTTTCTGGGATTGCATATGTTTTTTGATGTAAATATATATTGTTTATAGCCAATGTTCTTGTATATTTATAATTAGTCAAAGTTTTTACATTAAAAATAGTTGTAATTTTTAGTATATAGCATGAAAAAAAACTGATGACGGAAAGAAAATAATTTACTCCCACAATGTAACCACAGTTTTCACATTTGATTGTTCTTAAAAAATTACATAAGTTGTGCAATTACTGTCGATTGTTGTTTGATTAATAGCAACACATTGTTGTTGGATAAATATGCGCAATATTATGTTACTTTGTGCACATAATAGCTTAGAACATAGAACCAAAAACGTTTCGTAAAATATGCAACTAATTACAAAGTTGATTAAAAAAGATAAATGAAAAATGTCTTGAGAGCTATTTTATAGCTTTCGAATGAATTCTTTTCAAATAACTTTAGTTTTATAGAACTTTTTCTCCCAAACTATTCTAACTAAAGTCTATTCAAACTATAGTCATTAAAATATAGCCCAAGTAAGGTTTAAAGATAAGTTTTTTTAAAAGTTTTTTTAAAAAAACTAAAGCTAACCATGAATTTTTTGTTTTCGTATCTGAAACTATTTTGCTATTGAAGCCAATATATTGAAATTGTACATTGTCGACTATACTTAAGACATGTTTTTCCATTAAAGGTTTTTGTAAAAAGAGTTAAAAGGTAATTCAAAAAACAAACAAAAAAAAAAAGAAAACAAAAAAAGAATTGTTGAATTTAATTAAAATTTGCATAAATACAAGTAAAAAAAGTAATTCAATTAAGTAAAAAACATTTAAACAAACTTATCACATGCTTTTATTAATAAAGAATTTATCGCTTTTGTGTAAGACATGTGGTTGAACATAAACTTTCATTATTTCAAAAAGATTTCCGAGTTATTAAAAGTCGCCAAAAAAATGCACTTTTAAATTTTTACTAAAAAGATTTGTTTACGAAAACAACCGTAGCCTGATTCCCCAGCTCCATAAGCCCTGAATCCTTCTGTTAATTAGTTCTAGAAGTATATTGATGAATTTATATTTCAATTTTTTACTGCTGTTAGTTGAGTTTCAAAGTTTTCACTTAAAAAATTCTCTAAGTATACTTTAACATTTGTACTAATTTACATAGCCTAACCCAACTAGTCACTAAATTATAGAAAATTAAGAATTGAAGTAAGATGTTAAATCCTGCATATCATCACTATCAACTTCACATCATATCACTTAACACCTACCTTACTACCTACTGGATGTAAGATAAAATTTTTAAACTTATTTGTTACAGGGGGTTGAACAACTATGCCCTAATTTGGATAACATAAGAAGCAGTTTGTTTGTTTTGGGCTACTCAAGTTTTACAAAAATGGACATTTATCAGTATTTTAAAAGTTGCTTTAATGTTTAGAGTAAGTAAAAAAAATATAAAACATCGTCCTAAAAAAAACTCCTGTTTTTATCCATAAGAATTGCTGTGGGCTAAAATTAGCAATTATTTAGAAATCTAAATGTCCAAGATTGCTCAACAGTTTAAGAGAATTCAAAATTCAAAAACGTATTTAAAAACATTCTTTTTGCAAAATAAATCTTTAACAATTTTTTCCTCATAACTATGAGTTTTCTTTATAAACGTGACTGCAGCGTTGATGAAAAACCTTAACAAAGACGGTGAAAATATTTTCATTTTTTAAAAACTTTACAAATCTTTGCGTTGTTTCACTGCCTGAATAACTTTATTTGACAGAAGAAATATAAAGGAAATTATTTGACATAAGAAATTTATACTCGGCAGGAGAACTATCCACGAAAAATTAGACAATAGAAATATGTAGGAAATTAATAAACACTATTTACAATTTATACTTTAACGTAATACTTAAATTTCAATTTGATATTTTCTTGAATTAAATATCCCAGCGTGCTTTTGGGTCTTTCTTAGCTTCACACAAAAACATTGGTATTTTTTTTATTAACGCAGAAAAAAACCTTTGTTTGAAGATCCTCAACTCACGTTCTTATACGGCATCGCGCACGATATTGCCTGAACCAGCGCTCGTTTTGGCAGTGTCAGTAGCAATATCTTCACCTTCTTTAAGTTTACTTGCATCCCAAATTCTCATTGAACCATCAAAAGAAGCAGTATACAGTTTCGTTCCGTGTATCTGAAAAGTTCAATCAAAACACTCAAGTATGAAAGCTATTAAACTTTCAATCTTCAAAACTTTTTTTTTTATAAAATCTTAAATAAAAATATGCTTTTTATCATTTGACTTACTACAACGGAGTTTACAGCTCCTCGATGCCCTTTGTAAATGCGTTTGCACGCACCTGATTTTGCATCGTATGCCCTTGCAGTACTATCTCCTGATCCAGTTATAACTGAAAAACATATATCAGTTGAAAAAAGATAAAGCATGCTTAAATCATTTTGAACTGAATCTTTCTTTGTTTATCAGAAGTAATCTTTAAGATATTGTAAATTTATTATCAGATATTTCTACTGTTAAGGAGTTAGATATTGTTCCTATTAGTCAGGAAAACGAAGTTTAATTTTCACTTACGTAGCCCATTAGCAACTATCATGCAACCAATAGTATGGGTGTGCCCTTTATAAATTCTTGTACAATCCCCAATTTCAGCGACCCAACAACGAACAGTATGATCACAACTGGCAGAAAATAACAATCTATTGACGAGCTAAAATAAATTTTACACTCTGTTTCTAGCTTTCAAGAAAGATTCGATATCAAATTTGAAGTTTCAATTTGAAAAGGGTATGTCTGGGGAAGATGATATAAATGCTCACTTAAATTTGTTTATTAAGACAAACTTCTTTAGGAGTATAGCAAAGTACGCAAAAGCGTGATCGTTTAGTCTTTGCAAATACCCGAGTTTTTGTTACCACTGCCAATTTAATATTAGGTCTGTCAAAAAGTATTCGGAAGAAAACGGTCGATAGGTAAAGTTGATCACATTTCTAAATGCAAATATAACATTAATTAACTAATCAACTTGAAAATCAACATCCATCAAAGAAACAAATTTTCTCTCACTAAAACAATCGGATCTGAGAGGAAAGAAACCCGTCAATCTGCTGTTTTAGTTTAGTTGTCCGCTAAGGAAGATTTTGTCAGAGATTCGTGGACGAGTTGGAGATGAGCACTGCAAATCTCAACGTTTATTGTTTTCCCGTTTTTCAAAATCTTATGATGAAACACTGTAAACCTGGCCCACCAAAGAAGAACAAAAGAGGCGCGAAGCTTGAAGCGCGAAGAAGGGTTAGTTTTGGATACCTTTTGGATGGTTCATCTGGATCGAGCCATGCTTACGTTATTGTCTTGAAGAACCTACTTCTCATCTGAAAATAAGGTTTAGAAAAGAATCTTCGTTGTGTCGCCAGAGCCACGATGCGCAATTAAATGACTTATTGTGAAGAATCCATCTTTCCAGCTCTCTTACGAATTTCACAAACCGGTCATAAGCGATATGGTTAAGGAGGCATCAGAGTCACTTGGGTTCCGTCATTTATTGAACAGAAAAACAAAAGTAACTAAAATAAAAGTAACAACGAATATGATAAAGAGGTTCATTTTCGACTAATGGGAAAAGTTGCGTTCTCTTGCAATATATAGCTTCGTGACAAATTCTAGACTAAATTTTGATAGCCATTTTTCCGAATGCTTTTTTACAGATCTAATATTTAAATAACTATTTAAGTTGCTTGCAATATAAGATATCATCTTCTTTATTTTAACGGGCCCAGCAAAGCGACATAAAAATCAGAATGAATCTTATACCTGCAATTGAAGCACACCTGCAACATGTCCTTCGAATACCTTTAGTTTTTCACCTGTAAATAAGTTAAAAGAACGAATTGTCGTGTCTTGGCTTCCCGTGTATAAATACTTTGCTTGATTATCAGCAGCTAAACACAAAACCGCTCCAGTGTGACCACGAAACGTAATGATTGTTTCTCGAGAACCAAGTGCCCACGACTTTGCAGTTTTGTCAACACTCCCTGATATTAATATATCATTATTATTTTCTAAATCAGAGTAATCTTTGTCAAAAGGTTGTCCTGGAAGTGGTATATATAAAAGTGGATAAACACCGAGTTTATGACCGGTGTAAGACGCTTTACACTCCCCACTAATAACATCCCAACAACGAATAGTGCGATCATAAGAGGAAGAAAAGAGAATGGTTTCTGCTATGAGCAAGCGATTTACAGCTGCTGTATGTCCTTTCATTGTCTTTGAACACATTCCGTTATCAATACGCCATTTCCTTATACATTTATCAGCTGACGCTGTAAAAATGTAAGTGTCAGTGCAAATGACATGATTAATATAGAATTCATGGCCTTTAAGTATGGAGACAACCTCCTCACGTTCTAAGTCATAGATTTGAGCATTACAATCTTCACTACCAGTTACTATTACAGAGCCATTTGGAGATATGCACATCGTGTTAATACCTTTTTCATGGTTATGAACTTCTTTTATAAAATATTGCAAATCTTTTTTTGATAACTTTAAATTGTTGTTGCTGCCAGAATCTGAATTTTTTGAACTTCCAGAGCCCATCTTATTTTGATTCTTTGAGCATATACTAAAAGTAATAATAAATACATGCATGAATATTAATGAATTAATAATAATATGTTTACGCGAACGAACCGAAATATACTAATTAACTCACAATCTGGTCTAGATTATATAGCAAATCTACTTTTTAATTGTTTATTATCTAAATGGTTATTTTCGACCGCCACAATCAATTCCCTTATTGGTCGATTTTGTTAATAAATGTTTTTATTTTAACTATATATGGCATTTAACTAGAACTATATATGGTATTTAACTAGAAAAAAGAACAATAAGAAAAAAATAAAACAACTTTAATGATTTAAGTTTATGTAAGTCTTTGGAATTTGAAGATTTGAACTGATGTAAAGTAGCTGGAATATAAAGATCGGAGTCGATTTAAAATCTTCAATCGCGTTTTTTTATATTAACTTGTTATTTTGAAAATGTCTCAATGAAAAAATGACTTGAAGTCCTACGTAGTATAGACGCGTTTCATGTTAACATTTCGTTTCGTTTCAACTCTTATAATATTTACTCTGCTAGCAAAGGTGTTTCTCCAAAAAATTGATAAAATAAAGTTTAATAACAAAAGAAAAATCAACCCCAAAATTTTTATCAACTTGTCTCGTGTATAATTTTTAAAACAAAAAATTAATCAAACAGTGAAATTGGAAAACCAACCATTTCGTTTTTATTATATATTTTTATAGCACTTTTCTTGTTTTCAGATTACTGTAAGAACCCTCTGCGGTAAATAGCTGCTCTTATGTGCTAATTTGAAAGTTGCTCGCAAAGTAACTCACAATCTGTAAAACGTGTAAGTTTAATTATAGCGTAAGAAAAAAAAAGAGAGGTTTGCTTTTATAAATAAATGACGTATAATATTTAGCTATGTACCCACATTTTTAAAAGCCTATTCAAATAACCACGCAATAGAAAAAAGTAATGAAAGTATGTATGAAAATTTGTATAAAGACATGAACTTAAAAAATAATTTAAGAGTTTCTGTTGAATAATTTATTTGGTTTATCGAAAACCAAATATCATAATACTCGACTCTTACTTAACAATGCATAATTTATGACCATCAAACGTTATTGAATTCTTTTGCTAATCCTTCTCTGCCCAGTTTTCTTATTTAGAATCTTAATTATATAATTTATATGCATACATATTTATGCAATGTACAAAATAAATATTGCAACAAAAGTGTATAGTATTAATAAGCATTTAAGTTTGAAAAACGTAAACATCAAAAAGTACAATCCAAAGCCAGAAACGAAACAAGTTTCGTTACTTTCTTTAAGATGATCAGATTTTATCAATTTCCGGTTTTATTTACAGTACAAATTTAAAAAATACTTTTACTTACTAAAAAGGTAACTAAAACGTGTGTGTTATTTATTTTGCAGCAACTTTTTTATTTTGTTTAAAAATTTGTCACTCATATAACAAACGATTTCCTCTAGAAAAATTATAACTCCGACTCTAGCGCGTACGAATTACTAACTTCGCTAAAACGAGTGCAATCATTATATTCAAGTTAAACAGTTTCAATACACGGCTCAAACAAGTAAAAAACTTCAATGCTTCTCAAGAATCGTTGATAAATGTTTCTCTGAATTTTAAACTTTCAACAAAGTACCGACTTTCTCTCCTTTTTTCTTTGATCATCAAAGATTCATGATATAGTTAGCTGTCTCAGCAATATGATGGAAGTAAGTTACTATGACAACCAAATATATGATCCGCTGCTATGGTGTTGCAAAAAAGTAAACTTTGCAACGTTTCTCTGAATGGAATTTATTTAATTTATTTAACAAAAAAGTGTATTATTAGTAAAAAGAATCGCAACTGTTTGAAATTTAAAGTTATTACACACGATTTTAATGCTGCATGGGTATTTAGCTGACAGATATCAGACGATAGAATAAGATAACTATTTATGAATGAGCATTCTAGTTTTTGGCAATGTGAACGAAAAAAAAATTTTTTGTTTTGTTTTGTTTACATTGCCTTGCTACAAGGAATGAGCCTAGCATGCTCACTCATAAATAGTTAAAAGATTTTTCTTATAATACTTTGTTACCACAGTTCGATCGCAGGGTCCTTCGTTACGTTCGATTGCAGGGTCCTTCACTTCGTTCTTTCTTCGATTGAGAGTCGGTAAGCGAACAAAGTTTGAAGAGTTTTAGTATTATTCTTGACATCAAAAATAAAATTCTGGATCTGGGTATATTATCTTCCTTATACTCACCTTTATTCTACTTACAATGTTCAATGAAAACCCACCTAACTTGAACTTTGAGATAATTTTTTATATTGTTTATTCCTTTTAAAAGAAGTCTTTAAAGTCTAGCAAAAGGTCCGCAGTATCTATCGTCTAATTTCTGTCAGCTAACGCTACCATGCAGCATTAAAACCGGGTCTAATAAATTTAAATTTCAAACAGTTAGGATTCTTTTTACTAATAATGCACTTTTTTTTTGTTAAATAAATTCGTTTTTGTTTGAGATTTGCTAATCCGTAATTCTCAAAATTAAATAGAAAACGAATACCTAAGTGGCTTTTGAAGTCCCTTAATATATTTTGTATTCTAAGAAGCTAAATCAAAGCAATAAATTAAAATTTTCTCGTTTATAAAATTGAAATCTAATCTAAGTTTGATAAAAATTATTCAAGTTTTAGTAAAGCTTACCTGATTTGATTTAGAGCAATGTTTACCAACCTTTTTTCGTGTCGTACACCACCTAAGCATTTCTAAAATTCTTATGCCCCCCTATGTTAGATATTCATAATTTATAGTTTTGAAATTTTTTTTAAAAATTGAATTGTTTACTGAAGAAACTTTATGGTCATTTTATCGAGGTTAACAAGTTTTCGAAATGCCTCCGTTAGTCAATCAATTTGCCACTCAATGGAGCGTGGTTCCCAACGATGGGAACCACTGATTAAGAGCAATAAACGTCATCTTGTAAAAATATTAGCATTGCTCGATCTCTAGTGTTCGCAGCTATTGACTCATTAGATCTTAAAACTCAAAAATTAAAGTTTGAATTTTGACATTCCATATATAAGTTCATTTACACACTTCCAAATATATGTGTTATGAACTTACATATGGAATGTCACAAAATTCATTTAAATCTGAAATTCTGAACAGATGATTTTTAAGCCATTAGAGATACTCAGGAAGACAGGGGATAATAACCTGTTTAGAGGTGTAAATATTTCTTAAGTTTTTACCAATTCCTGTTACTTTTAAATTAAATTCATTTAACCAGTTACTAAAAACAGCCTTACTGAAGATTTGCTAGAAAATATTCTTACTAGTTCTTTAATCAATCTAAACCAATTTTCCTAACAGTACATATTTCTTCGAACTAAAATTTTAACTATATTTTGAATAATTGAATATTTTATGATAGAAAAAAAAAAAAGAAAAAAACTTTCTTATTACAGAAATTTATTTAATTTTTTACTCGGAAGGACCTCAAGATAGAAGAATTTGGTAAGCCTCCACAATCATTTAATAGACCTCTTGTATATTTTTTATAAAAAGTTAAAACACTCTAAGAGGATAAAATATGAATTTAAAAGAATATATAGTCATGTTTACAATCTATTCAAGCAGACACGAATTAAAAATTGATAGTCATTATCACTTTTTCTTAACCGTGTACTTTTCGATAAAACTTCTAAAGCCGACAGTCAGCCGGCATTAGAAGTTTTATCGAAAGGCCCAGTTAAGTTTAACTGAATTTAAAATCAAAGTCTGTTTTATAAATTGCGTATACTCTACGTGTCTAGAATAAACTCTGGATGCTAAATCGTTGATAATTTTTGTCTTAATGTATCAGAAACGTAAAAGAACTTCGATGATAGAAATTCAGAAACAATTCAAACCAATCGCGATTAAGAGAAAATTTTAAATCATTTTGTGGATATAAAATAGAGATCAACAAAAACACATCTTGTACCGTCAGCCTTTTTTAGTTCATTAACGTGAATACTATTAGAATATTGATTCTTCCTATAGATCGGCTAAATTTACTCCGTAATGAATCACAGTTTTATAAATACTTGGAATAAGACGTGTCGTGCCGCCACGCCACTAAAATCTGATCAAAAACGTAAAGTAAAGAAAAAATAAAAAAATCAGAAATGAAAAAATCCGTTGGATGGTGAAGTCGATCAGAGAAACGTGATAAAATACACGATTACTATTATATTGTTTTGTCAACCTTATTGTAAAACTCGTAAAAATTTAATGGAAAATTTAGTACAATCCCATGGGAGTTGTCACAGATAATCTCAAATAACTGTAAAAAAAAAAAAAAAAAAAAAAATTGCGAGTTGCACTTTTATTTTATAAGGGCTTCAGCAAAATACATTTTTCTGGCTAATAACATGGTTGGTTCAGGGCCTGATTTCAGACGAGAAACGAATCATAAACCCGCCAGAAAATATTTTCATTTACAACTTCCAGCATATCATTAACGAAAAGAGCTTTTTATAAACTAATTTAGAAATAGTCATCAATAAAACAAACAAACAAAAAAGCAAGATATTCACAAATCTACAAAATCTTATAAGAATTATTATTTTAATACAAATAACTTGAAGGACGTAAATGTTAAATAATCTTTATGGAAACTTATTAACAATAAAGTAACCATTCCCATTATACAATATTTAGTAAATAAAACGATTCAATACTCCTCTTCTGAACGACCAAACTTGAATATAAGAGCACTAAAAGAAACCATTTAAGCTTTAATGTTTTTTCATTTCAATTTCAAACTTATACGCTTAAGTCATCAAAAGCAAGTCGTTAAAAGTCTGAATTCATATAGATTATCTTTAAAACTTCGTTAACTTAAATAATGGATATGTAAGAAAACGCACGCACATTGTTACCATTTACATAATAACTAAGAAAGTAATTCTAACGAAAGCGCACAATTTCGTGAAAAGAGCCCAACATTTCCGCTTTAGTATTCCATTTACCTTTAAAAACTATTCTTTAAGACTAGTATAACTATTCTAATAGACTTGCCAAAACTTAAAAAAAAAAAAAAAAAAGTTCAAAAGTTAAGAAATAAAAGATTAAAAGAATGCTCCATTTTTTATTTGCTACGGAACAAACCGAAGCACAAACAATTTTTTAGGATAGATTAGATCCACACATCTTGAAAATAATATTACTATCTCACTTAGATCCTAGATTTTGAACAGAAAATACAACAACAATATATACCTGAAGAAAATTAAGGCATTTTGCAGAAACACAGCAACACCAGGCCATGTGTTTGGATCGTCTTAAAAAGAATAATATACAAATGACATTGAATATCTAAAGATCATTGAATTAAAAAAACAATAACTATAGACTTGACAAAAATTGTAGACTTGACAGATTAGAATAGTATAAAATTATTAGAAGTTCTTGAGAATGAGATCTGTAAAAACACGTTGTGTCACTTTTCTGCAGTTCTTCAAAAACAATTTCAATCCTATGAGTTATTATTTGTTGTTGTGTATTCAAACAAACTATACAAAATGTGACATCACACTTATCCATAAAAGTCAATTTGCAGAATTACAGAACATACTTTGATAAATTCTGAAAACTCCAGATGCATATCTACATAACCACACAAACTTTTTGTCATTTATGTATGCATCATTAATGATACTTACAAGTTCAATTTTAAGTATCTTCTTCAAAGCGTTGGATTTCTAACTTTGCTTTTTGGATTTTACACTGTCAAAAACACCCAAATACCAAGTTATCTAGCTGTTTCTTTATTAGAACAGTTTAAAATTCAAAAGACAATTCAGAGAATAACAGATTTTAGGTCAAGAGCTTAAATTTTTGAAGATCATTTTCAAAAGTTTAATTGATTGTCAACTCATTTAAATATTTTTGATATTTTGTATCACTTATTCATTTATGTACTGATGGATTGAGATATATATACTGCTAGATTAAAAAATTGTGGTGTAATCTAGTGAGTTTTAAGTCTAGTGAGTACTGAGTTTTCTCTGGAATTTTTTATGTTATTTTTACACAAATAAGTAAACTACTTGTAATTTAGTATACACTAATTATAATATATTACTGCATCTTTATAATTTTACCTGAAGCTACATAAGCACCAAATAATATCCAACAAGCAGCAATCAAACCACCAAAACCAAGAATGAACCCAATTAAAGCCCAAATCCGAGCACCTTTTTAAGGAAATCATACAAATAAAATTTATCTGGATTTGATCCATATGCAATAACAACAGCAAAGACAATATATATACCTGTCTGTCCAAGACAACCAGAATCAAAGGTTTCACCCCGAATTTGAGCATTTGAAACTGCATTTATCCTTAAAAAAAGCTCATTTGATTAAGCTGAATACTTAAACACATTATTTTCAGAATTTTTTTATAATATTTAAAATGTACAAAGTAAGTATAGTGATGCAAATAACTGTAGTTTCAAGTTAACATATAAAGGATTGCACTTTAATTTACAAACTTATTTTTTTAATATATATATATATATATATATATATATATATATATATATATATATATATATATATATATATATATATATATATATATATATATATATATTAGGATTGTTATGTAAATTTTAATAAACTACATATACTTTATTGCAGAGATTTGAAAACACAACTGCCTGAAATTATGATGAACTCAAGTTCATTATTGACAATGTTTATTAGGGTGAATCATCCATAATAGGAATTCTTTTAAACATTTTTTGTTTTGATTCTAATAACGCGAAAAAGATGCCTAATGGTCTCACAAACAATTTTCAATAAGACACAGGCAAAAAATTTTCAACTCTTTAGCCTCCCCAAGCCCAATTATTATTTGATAGGACCCTTACATTAGTGAAAATATTTTTTACCATAAACATTTCAAGCTGTCTCTCAAAAGAAACGAACTTTGATAGGAAAGTTTAAAATAATAATATACTTAAGTGTAAAACAATATAATGTAGTTGGATTGCCAAATTCCATTAGTGTTCAATTTGAAAATTACTTAATATGCCACTATATTTATTTTTTGTAATTATGTCAAAATACAGATTATAAAATTGTTTTTATTAATGACAAATTCTTCAAAAACACAATGGTATCTTGTGCAATATTCAGTGCATTAATGTTTGGCATCAGCTTACAAGATTGAAACTTTACGAGAATAAGCACATCTCCCAACTTCACACAGTACACTATGGTCAATGCTTTGCATGAAATAGCTTGAGCATGACAGTTTATTACTGGGATATTACCATTAGCAATTAATATTTTCGTATCTGTGACATTAGCTTAGGTCAGAAGTGATAGTTTAGTAGTAGGAGACTTCTGTTAATCAATCAAACTGATGTAATCTCCAGCTGAAAAATTTATTTTAAAGATCTGAAATTTTCTAACTCCATATTTCTCTGATCTTTAATGCAATATACAACAAATTGCTAACTCTTATATTTGTTTACATTAATCATTTAAGATTGCTAGAAGAATGATTTTTGGATGAGCAAAGTATTCTTTGCATTGAATCACTGGATCTATAACTTTTAATTTGATAGGATAGATATTGTGATTTGTAAACAATTTGAAACAGATGACAAGCTCCATCTTTGAAAAATGGTTTGCTTTTGATTCTAAATCACATGGATGCGTAGATTTTACCAATCTATCTTGCTAATTGAACCAGATTTGCTGATAGATTGTTTGCTGAAAAGTATAAAGGCAGCAGGTAGTAGTTAACCATCTTGTATGAGAGTGCTCCTGGATTCTGTCTTGATAGTGGTACTGAGCATAAGCCTTTTGAAACGTCTCATATTTCATAAAAGTTTTGTTGATATGTAGTAAGATTCAATTGGAGTAAATACTAGTTACCTTTCCAATTAAGCCTGTAAAAGCATGAGGACCTGATGCAGCATTAACTAGATATATTGATATGACTTCTTTTTCAGTCTCATCAGATTCACTTGAAATAATCACTTCATTTACTATGGTTTCCTTATCAGACAGCATCAACTTGATGCTTGATTTGCTTCTGCAAGTTGACATTTCTGCTTGGAAGGAACTTCTTGTTATTAGCTCTGCTTATAAACATCAGCTGTATTATTCTTTGATCAATTAGAAAATTTTGTTTATTGACAGGAACCTTATGAGCCTTAATACAACTACATTTCATGAACTCTCACTTGCATGTTGCAATACCAAAAAGCTTATAACTGCCTTTTCCTTTGAAATACTTCAAATTTTCTTTGCATTTTTGTTGTCCATGTTGTGCTTTGAACGGTATCAAAATTTTCATGTACTTGTCATGATAAGAATTCAAAAGCTACAAAAGGCAATCATGAGATACAATTCAAATTATCCAAATTTTCCAAATTTTCTTATCCAAATTTTCTAAATTGCTACTGAAACAATTTCACTAATCTCTGCAAACATTGGTATTAGTGTTTACACTGATTTTTACGTAATTTTTATTCCACACATAAAACTTCATGTCACCATAAGTTAGCAAGAACTTGCATAAAAGATCACCAGTGAACCAAAACCAAAACAGCTAACAACTTTTTGTGTTTTCTTATTCTTAGAATTCATGGTAAAATTAATTTTCTGCAATTAGAGAAAAATTTGCAACTATATAATAATATAAAAATATGAAAATTATTATAAAGCACTATGTTGATTTAAATTGTTTGTTTCAGTTGTTTAAACTTACCTTATGCCAAAGCTATCAAGAATTGGAATAAATTTTTTTAAGGAATTAAAAAAAAAAAAAAGTGAAAAGTAAACTAATTCATATAAAATATGGAAGAGGAGGTCCTAAAAATTTTTCTTATTGATAAGTCACTCCATTAGCAATTCAATTGAAGTTCAATGACAAATGTAGCATTAATTCACAATACTTCCAAAACAAATAGTACATATAAAAGTCTATGAATATTTTGATGAACAATACAAAGAAGGTGTGTGGGAAACTTACATAAAAAAAGCAACAGTAGAAACAACACCACATATATGATAGACATCTTTTTTCAATGGATCATTTGCAGCAGTATCTATTAAAATCCACCAACCTACAAAAAACTAAAAAAAAAAAAAAAAATGCGTATAACTTAGTTAATTAAGTTAGGTATTAATAATGATTAACTTAAGTATGTTTCACTCTGAAAAATTTAAAAGCCTTTTCTTAAAAAGGTCTATTACAACACAATAATATATTAATCAGATTGCTAAATTTTGTTAACCAAAACTCACAGTGGATATTTAGCAATGATATTCAATAATATACCAATCATACTTTATACCAGGTTATGTAACTTAAAACATTGGAGTTTACAAAACTTTGATGCAAAATGTCATTCAATGTTATAAATCCCAAATTTCAATCCCCAACTACAAATAGTTTCACAACAATCGCTATTTACATTTTGACTGAAATCAGCTTTTCATAACAAATAGTAATAACTGGATAAATTGGAGAAAATTATTACACATATAAGTAGCTTAGTATATGTATAATTAACTTAAAATTTCACCATAAGATATTAAATCACCCTATTGCATATGATTCATTTAAAAGGATTGATTTACAACAACCAAGGGAAGAAAAATTTGCTATATTCGATTGTCAAATTTAATTGCATAAATCTTTCTGCATGAAAATTAGTTTATGACATTAATTCCAATGATGGTATAAATCAATACTTTTCTACTCCTAGGACCCCTTCATTAATGCTAGTGTTTTTTTCCCAGGTAACAACTTGTTTAAATGAAATTCTTACATCAACTTTGACTGATAAATGGATTTGATTTGTGCCAAAAAATTTGCCTCATGTTTCAACACTTTGTTAGTGAGCAGATAATGCAAACAAACAAAATTGAGAGTTTCATTAAATAATCAAATACTGTGAAATCAAAGCTTACTGATTGCATCAAAAAATTATAACTTTTTCAGTTTTATTTTTTTTAAATTTTCAAAATTATCTACAAAATAATTTCAAAAGTAAAACTTGTATAAGAGTTTTACAATATTTAATCATTGAAGCCACCATCAGCTACTCTAACTTTCTTTATTATTTGTGAAAATGCTATTTCTGCATCATTCTAAATTTCTTGTTTCTGCATAGAGCAAAGCAACAATCTCCTCATGTTTGGTTTTCTTTGTCAAAAATAGGATTATCTCAGGCAATAAAATTACTTTTTATTTATTTTTAGGTTTATCATTGTGAACAAAAATTTTTTTTCATTTTTTGCAATGCAATCTGTATTAGCAAAAGCAAACAGAAATTATGAAAATGGCCCATTTTGAAGATATTAATTCTTGAAGAAATTCACAGGTCTGAGATAAAACTAAAAATAGTGTACTAGCAAAACTAAAAGTAAAGTGAAACGTTATTTACAAGTCAAATTTTGCCAAGAGAGGTCACTGATAAACTTATCAAGACCAAAGATATTTCATACTGATTGTTATTTTAAGAAAAATACACAAAAACAGCTTGGCAATTGAACAAGTAAATTGGTTGCAATTGATTGCCTAAAATATACATATGCCTGATATTACACATTGTTAAGAAGTCCACAAAACACCATGAATCAATTCATGAAACAATTTGGTAAAACTGTCAGCTTATTTAGTAAAAATGTACAGAAACAATAGTTTTGAAGAACATACTTTATCAGAAACCATTGTTACATGAATCTGAACTTACATAGTTTAAGTGGTTTCAATCACTTGGTATGATTTCTGTCGATAAAAATATGAAAACTGAGAGAGCCATTTAGCTTATTATCCAAATTCAAATTAGATATGGACAATGACAATGTTCCAACAATGGATGGTTTAATGTCCACTCAACAGATGTTACTAGTGTCATGATAAAATTTGGAAAAAAGAGTCTCATTTATATAAGTGATCTGCTTTATAAATCATATAAAATTAATGATTCTTCTACTGATCTAACATAAAAAGATGATAACTATGATAAGAAAATGGGTAAGGAAAATGTAGCCTTGTCAGAGGACAGGATCAACAAAAAATCACATATTTGGCTACTTTACTTTTAAAAATACTGTACCCACAGAAAAAAGATGAAGATCTGACAGTAAATTTTGAAGTAGAGACTGCATATGCAGCAGACCAAACTGTGAAAAAAGAAAAAAATTTCTTTGAGAAGAAATTGCTTAACTTATGGATTAATTGAATCATTAATCAACACTAATGAGAAGAAGTCGTAATGCGGTAACTTGGTAAGAGGGTGGGGATTAAGAGTCGGCTTATTATAAATAAATTTCCTACTAAAATTATATTGTTCTTAAATTATTTATTGCAATGAGTAATTTTTATATAAAAGATTAAAATAAAAATATAAGAGTAGAAATTTAAAAATTAAACAAACAAATCTATACAAATAGCTGCAATAATTTTAAATAAAATTGAATTTTTTGAAATTTGACAATTCATTTATTCACTAAAAGTTTAGACTATTATACATAAACTTTATGAGATTTTTTACTAAAAAAAATTTTTCAATTGCAAAAATTAAATCAAGCTGTTGAAGTAATTTCTTTTCTATGCATATTAGTTCCACAGTTGAAATTAGCATTCTTTTGTTATAATAAAGAGTACAATAAAACATTACTGAATTTTCTTTCTGATGGAGTCCTAATTCTTTTAATTGTTAAAAAAAAATTGACCAAAAAGTACATCCAACATCAGCATTTTATGATTTAGTATGCAGTCCAGTAAAATGTAGGAGATAATAAAATTTCAAAAGATTTCTTGATTTGGATGTTTTAATTAATTTTAAAAAATTCTTACCCAAAATACTAAGTAGCTATCAATTTTAGAATTCTAAAATAAGCAAAAGAGTTGCAGAGGTCGAAAAAGCAATTCAAAATCAATGCTTTTTTTTGTTGTAAATAGCTGATTTCAGCAATAATTTTAATAGCACATTTTTAGAGCTACTTATAGTTTGTAACAACTGTTTTGTAACTGTTATTATTTCATAGCAATTTTGCAGTGGTTAAAAAATTAGATACTTTAGGTTAAGATTTAAAATAATATTGCATGCTTTCTGAAGGAATCATCCATGCATCAACTCTATTTCAAATAAATATTTGACAAAGGAATACTTGGTTCAAATACGTCTATTGTCATTTATAAGTTACAAGTATAGTTTGACTGATGATAGATTTTTTTTAAACTGTAGCATTACATATGAAAACCAGTAATATATTATTACCAAGGTTCCAGACACAACTGATGCAATTTGATTTTTCCTTTCAGAGATATCTGGAAATGTGACATGAGGGCAATGAGCATTATCCAAACAGCCACTCATCTTTTAGTTTGTTATACTTTGAAATAACTGTTATATATACTTTGCATCATCCTACTAAAATACAAGATAAAATTTTTTCAAGAAAAATACATTGTACACTTATATATATAAAGTCTATACTTACAAGTACTACATTAGTTGTTTATAGTTAGTAATTCAGTGACGTTAGAACACTTATACTATATTCTATTAATACTTTTTATGACCTGGCAAATCAATTATATACATTTACATGATATGTAAATTATATTCATAGCTAAAACTTCTTCAGTATAACATGCAAAAGAAATATTTTTAAAGTGCTTGTAAACTTACAGAAAAAACACCAAATAATAACAATTTTCCTTTTTTGTGATAATAAAATAAAACTAATAAATATAAATGTCTTTCTTAAAAAGCATATAATCAAATCATATACTCGAATGACTTAGGCATGGCTGGTTTTAATGAGTGTTAGGCTCCAGCACTAAACTTTCTTTTGAGAATAACTGTTTTTGGCAAATAATTCACTAAAATGAACCAGGTAAAAGCTGTTAAAAACTAGAAAAATACTTTTTTATGACGTTATGGGGTAACACGGATTTTGTCATTCTGAAAAAGGAGAATATCTTTAAAAATGAAAAAAAAAAAAAAAAGATTTTTAAGCAAAATTTTCTCACTAATGTTCAGTCTAATATCCTTAGTCAATTGTTTTGTTACAACCAATAATTTGTGGTACGATCAGAAACTTTTTAAATTCAATTTCCGGCATTACCCCAAACACGACTTAAAATGAGCGAAATCGTTAACGGCACATAAAATGTCGGTTGGCAAAGTTAAGGTTGGATAACACACACAAACACACATACACACAAACACACGCACTCACTCACACACACACAAGCACTCAAACCCATATATGCATACATACAAATAACATGGTGTGATGATGTGTTATACGTTGTTTATTTTTTTGTTAGTACTCAAGTTTTGTGAAATTTTATTTCAGCGAAATGTAATAACAACAAAAAAAAGGAATTGATCTTAAAAAAAAAACAAGTGAAAATGCAACAGTTTTATAGTATTTATTGTAATTAAAAAGTAAATCTATAAAAATACAAAGAAGTTTGTTTTTATAAAACTTGAGAAAAAAGTGATAATTAAAAGATGATAAAAAAAAATCCTAAATTTTCTTCCTTTAAAACGTTGACAAGTTTTGGCAGTGTTAGGAAAAGTTGCAAAAAAGAAGTTTTTTTTTTGATACCGTTTGTCTCTAGTCACCTTTGAAGATTTAATTGGTGGTGGATCTAAACAAAAGCTATACAAATAAAAAGAGAAGTTTTTTTTGATACCGTTTGTCTCTAGTCACCTTTGAAGATTTAATTGGTGGTGGATCTAAACAAAAGCTATACAAATAAAAAGAGAAGTTTTTAAAATTTCATCCTCAAATTAATTTTAATCTTTTTTTATTTTAATTATATGAAAACTACAGCAGTTTGTGTAGCAGGTGGTCCCTAATTATAGCAATTGTACAGCAGGTGGTCCCTAATTATAGCAATTCAGTTCGCAGATTCTCATGGCAACTTTTACTAAAATTATGGCTCAATCTGTATGATCTTTTTTTGATTTTCTGCTTTTTTTTTTGCTTTTCTTACTTTTTAACAATAATTTGTGTCTTTATTTGTAGGATAGTTAGGAAATCTGTTCATCGTGAATCAATCGTTGCTTTCTATTAGGAGTCAACAAAACAATCGTTTATCTCACAATTTAGAGGCATACTGAACTGGGAACAAACGAAAATTGAAAAGGAAGGGACATTTCAACAAGATGGTGTACCCGCTCATACGGCTTGAAAAGTGCAGGCTTGGTGCCAGCAAAACCTGCCAGATTTTGTTAAGTTCTCTGAGTTGCCACCAAGTTCCATGAATTGAAATCCTCTTGATTATTCTGTCTGGTCCGTTCGGAAAGCTAAACCTGTTCAAGACCGCACAAAAATGTCAACTCTTTAAAGAAAACATGGAAAAAAATCGACGCAGCCTACTTGGTCGCCACGGTCAACACATTCCCCAAAAGTCTTAAAGCCTGTTTTACACATTATATTAAGCCTGGTTCACACTTTGAAGTTTAACTGTTATTTGCGTTTGATGACCAATAAATTTTGTTAACCTAACAAAATTTTGTCAGTATCATAACATATTTTGGCTTTACCAGCAATATATTAAGTTGCTGTTATTCTGGACCACCCTGTAAAACACAAGTTGCTTGATTAATACTGATAAACTTTGTTTATTATAAGATAAAAGCATAAGTATCAAGCACTCTTCAAAATTGAATATATATGTAAATATAAATAATCCGCTTGATCATAGTATCAAGCGGATTATTTTATTGCAAAAGTAAGAAATGATAATAAATACTAATCTCTTTTTTTTTTTTTTAATGATTAACTTTATTAAATCTAACAAAAAGGTTTTGTTAAATTTGATTCTTCCACACAGCATCTCCATTCTTAATTATACTTTTTTTAGAAAAAAAATTTAACAACTTTTGGAAGCACATAGTGGTTTGGATTGGTAGGGGTCAGTAAACTTAATTTTAATGTAGTTTAAAAGACAATATTTAACTGTATTTTGTTTTCAAAAAAATGCTTTAACACCTTTTGTTTATCAATTAAGGAAGTTATTATCTCTGCATTTGTTTGTGTCAATAGCTAGGATTAAGCCTATGCTTAGGGTAATGAAGAGTGAAATACAAAAATAACAAGATAAATATACACCAGGGTTGACCTTAGACCTTTATATTATAGGCGAGTAACAAATGTCCATTGGAAGTCGGAAGACTTAATAAGGCTCGAATGAGGATTTTCAGTAGTCTACTATGCTTTTCCTATTTCTTATTCGAAAAATCAAAATTGTACAAAACATAACTAATTTTGAAGAATAAAAACATTTAAATAAAAAAAATCTAGTGATTGGTCCAACTTTTTCCTTAAGAAGAAATTAGGTGATGAAGCAAGGAAAGAATGTTTGAGGAACATTCTTTAAAAGCATAGATTTTTTTTGGAACTTTATGTTAAAAAAAGAACATATACTTAATGTAAAATAATAAAGGTTGAAATAACTATCACTTAAAAACTAACTTCCTTACATGAAAAAATCAAGGTTGAAGAATATCAACACGATATGGAATTCTTCATATGTCACACCATTTACAAAGATTTGGTCGAAGCTATCTTAAACCGATTTGTTAAAAAAGTTACTGCTAAAAAATCATGAGAATCTCACAGAGAGGTGAAAACAACTGTTGAAACTCAGCGAACAAAAAACAAAGACACGTATGCATTGTTCGACATGATTACATGTGTTCGACAGTCAACGTCTGTCTGTTCCAAGAAGACTATGACTAGTCTACTCTTTGAATCTGAGCGAAATGCTTTGAAAAGGAAGAAATCAGATTAAGGTTTTTTATTGATATTAAACTTTATACAAGTCAATCATGCGAGGTAAAAGCACATCACACACGTTTAATTGAAAATAACACGAAAAACGAAAATTTCTCAGACAGGCCGTAAATCATCTAAGGATAAGGAAAATTTACTTAAATCAAGTTGTTAACCCGAATTTTAAAAAACCTATGCGATTAACAGTGCCTCCGTTCTAATTATTAAAGCTAAGGGGGAACATTTCGTAATAATATTAAGCATCGGCCTTTGTTTTTAATGGTCAATAACGAGTTTTACAAACTTCTATATCAAGCTGAAGTAAATCGAATTTGAATAATTTATAAATTTTAACAAAGCTACAAGATTCCGTCAAAAAATTGCGACACTGCACATACCCGATCTCATTGTTTCAGATCTTTAAAACAATCGGCAGAGTCGCTATTTGATTAAATCCGACAAAGTTACTTTTCAAAAATAACAAACTTTGTTAAATTATAAACTTGCCACACCAAAAACTTTGCTGTTTTAAATGTGAGTCCAGAAAATTCGTTTTATCTTAAAAGACTGATAAAGAAGTTGGTTACTATTCTTTATTAATCATTAAAGACCAAACTCCAATGTTTAATTAATAATAAGGTTAAGCGCCAGCGTAATTAATGGCGACGATTTTTTGCGTCATTAGCGCTAAACGTACAAATCTTCGCTAAAAACAGGCTAATAGAAAGCACATAAGAACATCATTTACTAATTAATGGGGGAACTATTGATTTATTAATAAAGAACAACCCAATTTGAAATGTTTAACTTGAGCGATTTTTTTATTTAAGCACGCAGGAGACGCAAACGCAAAAATTTGTGAAACTGTACAACTGAGGTTTTTCCTCTGAAATCTTCAAATAAGTTTCAGAATTCAGATATTACATTTTTATAATCGCACATAAATTTCTGTAAGGAAACAGTGGAGAATTAAATGATTGACTAAAAATAAATGAATCAGTGATTTTTTGTGGAATTAAACGCAGTGTGGATGACAATTCTGTTGCCTTAACGAAAGGATGGATTTTTTAGGCTTTATTTGACCAGTTCAATAGTTTTTCTTACAACAAATTCCGATTTTTTACGGTTACAATTTCACGGTTACAAACTCCTGCTTAATTATACATTTTACCTTTTCCAATCCGTTTTTCTCTGTTCCAATCCGTTCTTACCTTTTCTCTTACACTTTTAATAAGATTAAATCAAGTTTTTGATTTAATTGCTTTAAAAAATAAACAAATTTGTACTGAAAACCTGTGCGATTATAAGATATTAAAAATCTAAAAACAGAAACCGAGTGGTTTTATAATTAAACAAAAACTGTAAAAAGATGGGTCCGAACACGCCGAGGAAAAATCAAAAAAAAAAAAAAAAAAAATCCCTAGGTACAGTTCTAAAATTAGCCCTGAGAAATTGTCATACGCATTAGAAACGCACTTGGAACATCAGAAGGTTCTTTAAACCTTTACTTCATTGAAACGATGAAAAGTCTTGCGAAGAACGATTCTCAAACATACACCAGATTTAAATACGGATAGCGAAATATTCAGGTTCCCACTTGCATAATATTAAA